>NW_028148681.1:0-147500 GCF_965153285.1 Podarcis tiliguerta | reverse complement strand
TGTGGCTCCTACTGTTCTCAGTAAGGGTGCTGCTCCTCTTCCAGACAGGCGATGAAGGTGGGATGAAGACCTTGTCTGTCATGCTTCGTGGGGGGGGGGGGGAGGCAGAGCATTCCCTCCATCTCCCCCTTCTGCCTGGAAGTGTGCGCAGGGAAGCCCATTCACTTCAGAAACCCTCGTTTCCCCCCTCCCTTTCCTCTTCCATGCCTAAGTAGGCTTGTACCCGATAACAATAAGGAACAACGCACACCCCATACAGAGAAATATCAGTGGGCCTGATTTCTTTCAGATGAACTGAAAGAGTTGGCGTATAAAACAGGCACAATAAAGTAGCTACCAGGGAAGAGGTAGAACTTGGGCATCATGCAACTAACGGGAAGGTATGCTTTCCTGTTTCTTCTTTCTGAAGCACATTCCAAAGAATAAGATGACGCTACATATCTATATCTGGAAGGCACCCCAAGGGTCATCCAGCCCAACCCGTTGCAAGGCAGGAATATGCAGGAAAACCACCACCAACCTTGGCTGTGCTGTCAGTGTTCAAGTATGAAATGGCACATTTAAGGCAATTTAAACTTCAGATGCAAGTTGCGCCATGAAGCACATTTGCCATTCCCTTTTCCTGACAGGAAACGGAGGAGGTGCTGCTTACAGTCTCCCCAAAAACATTTCAACAATCAGGAGGAAGCCTGCAGCCTTCGGTGGGGATTGAACATCTGCGAACATTTAATGCTATTTCTCTTTCCTCTTTCTGAAGCCCTTTCCAAAGAATGTTGATGGTATATGAACTTCTGGAAGGGACCCCAAGGGTCATCCAGTCCATCCCGCTGCATCGAAGGAACATGCAGGAGTCCCTTACGGGGAACAATCCCGCAACCTTGTTTGTGCAGCAAATGTTGCCCTAACCCTAACCGTGACCCTAACCCTAACGATTACGGGGAACAATCCTGCAAACTTGCTTGTGCAGCAAATGTTGCCCTCTTAAAACCCTAACCCTAACCTCCTAACCCTAACCCACTGCAGGGCAGGAATATGCAGAACCACCAGCAACCTTGGCTGTGCTGTCAGTGTTTCCGTATGAAATGGCACTTTTGAGGCAATTTAAACTGCAGCTGCAAGTTGCGCCATGAAACACACTTTGCCATTCCCTTTTCGTGACTGGAAACGGAGGAGGTGCTGCTTACAGTCTCCCCAAGAACATTTCAACAATCAGGAGGAGGCATGAAGCCTTCGGAGGGGATTAGATCTGCTAAGAACATTTAACACTATTTCTTTCTTGTTTCTGAAGCCCTTTGCAAAGAATAATGATGGCATATAAACCTCTGGGAAGGACCCCAAGGGTCATCCAGTCCAACCCGCTGCATCGCAGGAACATGCAGGAGTCCCTTACGGGGAACAATCCCGCAACCTTGCTTGTACTGCAATTCTTGCCCTCTTAAAACCCTAAAGCTAACCCTAACGTCCTAACCCTAACCCCAAACCTAACCCTAGCCCTAAAACCCTAACCCTAAAACCCTAACCCCTACCCTTAACCCAAAACCTAACCCACTGCAAGGCAGGAATATGCAGGAATCCCTTACGGGGAACAATCCTGCAACCTTCCTTGTGCAGCAAATGTTGCCCTCTTAAAACCCTAAACCTAACCCTCTAACCCTTAACCTAACCCCCAAACCTAAAGCTAACCCTAGCCCTAAAACCCTAACCCTAAAACCCTAACCCTAACCCACTGCAAGGCGGCGATATGCAGCAGTCTCTTACGGGGAACAATCCTGCAACCTTGCTTGTGCAGCAAATGTTGCCCTCTTAAAACCCCAACCCTAACCTCCTATCCCTAACTCACTGCAGGGCAGGAATATGCAGAACCACCAGCAACTTTGGCTGTGCTGTCCATGTTGCTCTATTAAATGGCACTTTTAAGGCAATTTAAACTGCAGCTGCAAGTTGCGCCATGAAACACACCTTGCCATTCCCTTTTCCTGACTGGAAACGGAGGAGTTGCTGCTTACAGTCTCCCCAAGAACATTTCAACAATCAGGAGGAGGCATGAAGCCTTCGGAGGGGATTAGATCTGCTAAGAACATTTAACACTATTTCTTTCTTGTTTCTGAAGCCCTTTGCAAAGAATAATGATGGCATATAAATCTCTGGAAAGGACCCCAAGGGTCATCCATTCCAACCCGCTGCATCGCAGGAACATGCAGGAGTCCCTTACGGGGAACAATCCCGCAACCTTGCTTGTGCTGCACTTGTTGCCCTCTTAATACCCTAAAGCTAACCCTAACCTCCTAACCCTAACCCCAGACCTAACCCTAGCCCGAAAACCCTAGCCCTAAAACCCTAACCCCTACCCTTAACCCTAAACCTAACCCACTGCAAGGCAGGAATATGCAGGAGTCTTTTACGGGGAACAATCCTGCAACCTTCCTTGTGCAGCAAATGTTGCCCTCTTAAAACCCTAAACCTAACCCTCTAACCCTAAACCTAACCCCCAAACCTAAAGCTAACCCTAGCCCTAAAACCCTAACCCTAAAACCCTAACCCTAACCCACTGCAAGGCGGCGATATGCAGCAGTCTCTTACGGAGAACAATCCTGCAACCTTGCTTGTGCAGCAAATGTTGCCCTCTTAAAACCCCAACCCTAACCTCCTATCCCTAACTCACTGCAGGGCAGGAATATGCAGAACCACCAGCAACTTTGGCTGTGCTGTCCATGTTGCTCTATTAAATGGCACTTTTAAGGCAATTTAAACTGCAGCTGCAAGTTGCGCCATGAAACACACCTTGCCATTCCCTTTTCCTGACTGGAAACGGAGGAGTTGCTGCTTACAGTCTCCCCAAGAACATTTCAACAATCAGGAGGAGGCATGAAGCCTTCGGAGGGGATTAGATCTGCTAAGAACATTTAACACTATTTCTTTCTTGTTTCTGAAGCCCTTTGCAAAGAATAATGATGGCATATAAATCTCTGGAAAGGACCCCAAGGGTCATCCATTCCAACCCGCTGCATCGCAGGAACATGCAGGAGTCCCTTACGGGGAACAATCCCGCAACCTTGCTTGTGCTGCACTTGTTGCCCTCTTAATACCCTAAAGCTAACCCTAACCTCCTAACCCTAACCCCAGACCTAACCCTAGCCCGAAAACCCTAGCCCTAAAACCCTAACCCTAGCCCGAAAACCCTAGCCCTAAAACCCTAACCCCTACCCTTAACCCTAAACCTAACCCACTGCAAGGCAGGAATATGCAGGAGTCTTTTACGGGGAACAATCCTGCAACCTTCCTTGTGCAGCAAATGTTGCCCTCTTAAAACCCTAAACCTAACCCTCTAACCCTAAACCTAACCCCCAAACCTAAAGCTAACCCTAGCCCTAAAACCCTAACCCTAAAACCCTAACAATAACCCTAAAACCCTAACCCTAACCCACTGCAAGGCAGGGATATGCAGCAGTCCCTTACGGGGAACAATCCTGCAACCTTGCTTGTGCAGCAAATGTTGCCCTCTTAAAACCCTAACCCTAACCTCCTAACCCTAACCCACTGCAGGGCAGGAATATGCAGAACCACCAGCAACTTTGGCTGTGCTGTCCATGTTGCTCTATTAAATGGCACTTTTAAGGCAATTTAAACTGCAGCTGCAAGTTGCGCCATGAAACACACCTTGCCATTCCCTTTTCCTGACTGGAAACGGAGGAGGTGCTGCTTACAGTCTCCCCAAGAACATTTCAACAATCAGGAGGAGGCCTGAAGCCTTCGGAGGGGATTAGATATGCTAAGAACACTTAACACTATTTCTTTCTTGTTTCTGAAGCCCTTTGCAAAGAATAATGATGGCATATAAACCTCCGGAAAGGACCCCAAGGGTCATCCAGTCCAACCCGCAGCATCGCAAGAACATGCAGGAGTCCCTTACGGGGAACAATCCCGCAACCTTGCTTGTGCAGCAAATGTTGCCCTCTTAAAACCCTAAAGCTAACCCTAACCTCCTAACCCTAACCCCAAACCTAACCCTAGCCCTAAAACCCTAGCCCCTACCCTTAACCCTAAACCTAACCCACTGCAAGGCAGGAATATGCAGGAGTCCCTTACGGGGAACAATCCTGCAACCTTCCTTGTGCAGCAAATGTTGCCCTCTTAAAACCCTAAACCTAACCCTAAACCTCTAACACTAAACCTAACCCCCAAACCTAAAGGTAACTCTAGCCCTAAGACCCTAACCCTAACAATAACCCTAAAACCTTAACCTTAACCCCAACCCCTAAACCCTAACCTCTGGAAAGGACCCCAAGGGTCATCCAGTCCAACCCGCTGCATCGCAGGAACATGCAGGAGTCCCTTACGGGGAACAATCCTGCAACCTTGCTTGTGCAGCAAATGTTGCCCTCTTAAAACCCTAACCCTAACCCACTGCAGGGCAGGAATATGCAGAAGCACCACCAACCGTGGCTGTGCTGTCAGTGTTCGTGTATGAAATAGCACTTTTAAGGCAATTTAAACTGCAGCTGCAAGTTGTGCCATGAAGCACACCTTGCAATTCCCTTTTCCTGATTGGAAACGGAGGAGGTGCTGCTTACATTCTCCCCAAAAACATTTCAACAATCAAGAGAAGGCATGAAGCCTTCGGGGGGGATTACATCCGCAGAGAACATTTAACTCTTTTTCTTTCTTGTTTCTGAAGCCCTTTACAAAGAATAATGATGGCATATAAACCTCTGGAAAGGACCCCAAGGGTCATCCAGTCCAACTCGCCGCATCGCAGGAACATGCAGGAGTCCCTTACGGGAAACACACCCACAACCTTGCTTGTGCAGCAAATGTTGCCCTCTTAAAACCCTAAACCTAACCCTAACCTCCTAACCCTAGCACTAAAACCCTAACCCCAACCCCTACCCTTAACCCTTAACCTAAACCGCTGCATCGCAGGAACAAGCAGGAGTCCCTTACGGGGAACAATCCCGCAACCTTGCTTGTGCATCAAATGTTGCCCTCTTAAAACCCTAAACCGTAAACCCTAACCCTGCATCCCTTCTTTCTGACCTTTGACCCCTACTTAAAAACTAGGCTTTGCATGCCCTTTACTACTCCAATCCCAAATTGTCCAGGTTGTTGTGCACCTGTCTAGAAGTACCATTTTTAATACGGAAAACATCTCATAAAGATATTTTTCTGCACCTGCAGACTCAGGTGTGCATTGCAGGGCAGTCCCAAAATAAAACTGCCTTCCTGACCCAAAGGGTACGGTTAGGGTATAAAGACTATACTTTTTTGGAAGCCTGTTTATTCTGACTCGTTTCTACAATTGTGCATGCAGCTGCAGACTGATGGTGAAGGAAACCGCAGACTGATCCTGGTGCAAGTGCAGGAGACAGGGGTCCCGTCCCAACGCTCAACCCCTCAAAGCCAGAGGATCCCAAGACAATTTGGCTCCTACCGTTCTCAGTATGGGTGCTGCTCCTCTTTCAGACAGGCGATGAAGGTGGGATGAAGACCTTGTCTGTCATGCTTCGTGGGGGGGGGGGGGGAGGCAGAGCATTCCCTCCATCTCCCCCTTCTGCCTGGAAGTGTACGCAGGGAAGCCCATTCACTTCAGAAACCCTCGTTTCCCCCCTCCCTTTCCTCTTCCATGCCTAAGTAGGCTTGTGTCCGATAACAATAAGGAACAACGCACACCCCATAAAGAGAAATATCAGTGGGCCTGATTTCTTTCAGATGAACTGAAAGAGTTGGCATATAAAACAGGCACAATAAAGTAGCTACCAGGGAAGAGGAAGTACTTGGCCATCATATAACTAACGGGAAGGTATGTTTTCCTGTTTCTTCTTTCTGAAGCACATTCCAAAGAATAAGATGATGCTACATAAATATATATATCTGGAAGGGACCCCAAGGGTCATCCAGCCCAACCCGCTGCAAGGCAGGAATATGCAGGAAAACCACCACCAACCTTGGCTGTGCTGTCAGTGTTCAAGTATGAAATGGCACTTTTAAGGCAATTTAAACTTCAGATGCAAGTTGCGCCATGAAGCACACCTTGCCATTCACTTTTCCTGACTGGAAACAGAGGAGGTGCTGCTTACAGTCTCCCCAAGAACATTTCAACAGTCAGGAGGAGGCCTGAAGCCTTCGGTGGGGATTGCACATCTGCGAAGAACATTTAATGCTATTTCTCTTTCCTCTTTCTGAAGCCCTTTCCAAAGAATGTTGATGGTATATAAACTTCTGGAAGGGACCCCAAGGGTCATCCAGTCCATCCCGCTGCATCGCAGGAACATGCAGGAGTCCCTTACGGGGAACAATCCCGCAACCTTGTTTGTGCAGCAAATGTTGCCCTAACCCTAACCGTGACCCTAACCCTAACGATTACGGGGAACAATCCTGCAAACTTGCTTGTACAGCAAATGTTGCCCTCTTAAAACCCTAACACTAACCTCCTAACCCTAACCCACTGCAGGGCAGGAATATGCAGAACCACCAGCAACCTTGGCTGTGCTGTCCATGTTGCTCTATTAAATGGCACTTTGAAGGCAATTTAAACTGCAGCTGCAAGTTGCGCCATGAAACACACCTTTGCCATTCCCTTTTCCTGACTGGAAACGGAGCAGGTGCTGCTTACAGTCTCCCCAAGAACATTTCAACAATCAGGAGGAGGCATGAAGCCTTCGGGGGGGATTACATCCGCAGAGAACACTTAACACTATTTCTTTCTTGTTTCTGAAGCCCTTTGCAAAGAATAATGATGGTATATAAACCTCTGGAAGAGACTCCAGGGGTCATCCAGTCCAACCTGCTGCATCGCAGGAACATGCAGGAGTCCCTTAGGGGGAACAATCCTACAACCTTGCTTGTGCAGCAAATGTTGCCCTCTTAAAACCCTAAACCTAACCCTAAGCCTCTAACCCTAACCTCTAACCCACTGCAAGGCAGGAATATGCAGAACCACCACCAACCTTGGCTGTGCTGTCAGTGTTTCCGTATGAAATGGCACTTTTGAGGCAATTTAAACTGCAGCTGCAAGTTGCGCCATGAAACACACCTTGCCATTCCCTTTTCCTGACTGGAAACGGAGGAGGTGCTGCTTACAGTCTCCCCAAGAACATTTCAACAATCAGGTGGAGGCCTGAAGCCTTCGGTGGGGATTGTACATCTGCTAAGAACATTTAACGCTATTTCTCTTTCCTCTTTCTGAAGCCCTTTCCAAAGAATAATAATGGTATATAAACTTCTGGAAGGGACCCCAGGGGTCATCCAATCCATCCCGCTGCATCGAAGGAACATGCAGGAGTCCCTTAAAGGGAACAATCCCGCAACCTTGCTTGTGCAGCAAATGTTGCCCTCTTAAAACCCTAAACCTAACCCTGACCCTAAAACACAAACCCTAACCCACTGCAAGGCAGGAATATGCAGAACCACCACCAACCTTGGCTGTGCTGTCAGTGTTTAAGTATGAAATGGCACTTTTAAGCAGTTTCAACTGCAGCTGCAAGTTGCGCCATGAAGCACCTTTGCCATTCCCTTTTCCTGACTGGAAACGGAGGAGGTGCTGCTTACAGTCTCCCCAAGAACATTTCAACAATCAGTAGGAGGCCTGAAGCCTTCAGGGTGATTGTACATCTGCTAAGAACATTTAACACTATTTCTCTTTCTGAAGCCCTTTCCAAAGAATAATAATGGTATATAAACCTCTGGAAGGGAGCCCAAGGGTCATCCAGTGCAACCCGCTGCATCGCAGGAACATGCAGGAGTCCCTTACGGGGAACAATCCCGCAACCTTCCTTGTGCAGCAGATGTTTACCTCTTAAAACCCTAAACCGTAAACCCTAACCCTGCGTCCCTTCTTTCTGACCTTTGACCCCTACTTAAAAACTAGGCTTTGCATGCCCTTTACTACTCCAATCCCAAATTGTCCAGGTTGTTGTGCACCTGTCTGGAAGTACCATTTTCAATAGGGAAAACATCTCATAAAGAGAATTTTCTGCACCTGTGGCCTCAGGTGTGCATTGCAGGGCATCCCAGAACTGTCTTCCTTTCCAGGGACTTAGGGGAATTAGGGTTAGGGGATAAAAACTATAATTTTTTGGAAGCCTGTTTATTCTGACACTGATGGTGAAGGAAACCGCAGACTGATCCTGGTGCAAGTGCAGGAGACAGGCGTCCCGTCCCAACGCTCACCCCCCCAAACCCAGAGGATCCCAAGACAATTTGGCTCCTACCGTTCTCAGTATGGGTGCTGCTCCTCTTCCAGACAGGCGATGAAGGTGGGATGAAGACCTTGTCTGTCATGCTTCGTGGGGGGGAGGCAGAGCATTCCCTCCATCTCGCCCTTCTGCCTGGAAGTGTACGCAGGGAAGCCCATTCACTTCAGAAACCCTCGTTTCCCCCCTCCCTTTCCTCTTCCATGCCTAAGTAGGCTTGTGTCCGATAACAATAAGGAACAATGCACACCCCATACAGAGAAGTATCAGTGGGCCTGATTTCTTTCAGATGAACTGAAAGCGTTGGCGTATAAAACAGGCACAATAAAGTAGCTACCAGGGAAGGGGAAGTACTTGGCCATCATGCAACTAATGGGAAGGTATGCTTTCCTGTTTCGTCTTTCTGAAACACATTCCAAACAACAATATGACCCTACATAAAAATCTATATCTAGAAGGGACCCCAAGGGTCATCCAGCCCAACCCGCTGCAAGGCAGGAATATGCAGGAGAACCACCACCAACCTTGGCTGTGCCGTCAGTGTTCAATTATGAAATGGCACTTTTAAGGCAATTTAAACTGCAGCTGCAAGTTGCGCCATGAAGCACACCTTGCCATTCCCTTTTCCTGACTGGAAACGGAGGAGGTGCTGCTTACAGTCTCCCCAAGAACATTTCAACAATCAGGAGGAGGCCTGAAGCCTTCGGGGGGGGGGGATTGTACATCTGCTAAGAACATTTAACACCACTTCGCTTTATTCTTTCTGAAGCCCTTAGCAAAGAATAATGATGGTATCCAAACCTCTGGAAGGGACACCAAGGGTCATCCAGCCCAACCCGCTGCATTGCAGGAACATGCAGGAGTCCCTTACGGGGAACAATCCTGCAAACTTGCTTGTGCAGCAAATGTTGCCCTCTTAAAACCCTAACCCTAACCTCCTAACCCTAACCCACTGCAGGGCAGGAATATGCAGAACCACCAGCAACCTTGGCTGTGCTGTCCATGTTGCTCTATTAAATGGCACTTTTAAGGCAATTTCAACTGCAGCTGCAAGTTGCGCCGTGAAACACACCTTGCCATTCCCTTTTCCTGACTGGAAACGGAGGAGGTGCTGCTTACAGTCTCCCCAAGAACATTTCAATAATCAGGAGGAGGCCTGAAGCCTTCGGGGGGGGGGGTTGTACATCTGCTAAGAACGCCATTTCTCTTTATTCTTTCTGAAGCCCTTAGCAAAGAATAATGATGGC
The DNA here is from genome assembly GCF_965153285.1 of Podarcis tiliguerta. Classification (NCBI taxonomy): domain Eukaryota; kingdom Metazoa; phylum Chordata; class Lepidosauria; order Squamata; family Lacertidae; genus Podarcis; species Podarcis tiliguerta. The sequence goes on along the minus strand of NW_028148681.1, from coordinate 138,064 downwards.
ATATAAACCTCTGGAAGGGACCCCAAGGGTCATCCAGTCCAACCCGCTGCATTGCAGAAACATGCAGGAGTCCCTTACGGAGAACAATCCTGCAACCTTGGTTGAGCAGCAAATGTTGCCCTAAAACCCTAACCCAAACCCTAAATCCCAAGCCCTAACCTCCTAACGCTAACCCCCAACCCTAACCCACTTCAGTGCAGGAATATGCAGGAGAACCACCACCAACCTTGGCTATGCTGTCAGTGTTCAAGTATGAAATGGCACTTTTAAGGCAATTTAAACTGCAGCTGCAACTTGCGCCGTGAAGCACACCTTGCCATTCCCTTTTCCTGACTGGAAACGGAGGAGGTGCTGCTTACAGTCTCCCCAAGAACATTTCAACAGTCAGGAGGAGGCCTGAAGCCTTCGGGGGGGGGGTGTACATCTGCTAAGAACACTTAACACTATTTCTCTTTCCTCTTTCTGAAGCCCTTTCCAAACAATGATAGTATATAAACTTCTGGAAGGGACCCCAAGATTCATCCAGTGCACCCCGCTGCATCGCAGGAACATGCAGGAGTCCCTTACAGGGAACAATCCCGCAACCTTGATTGTGCAGTAAATGTTGCCCTCTTAAATGGCACACCTCTCCTGCAGCTGCAAGTTCAGCCATGAAGGCCACATGGCCATCCACCATTCTTGACTGGAAACAGAGGAAGTGCTGCTTACATCGTCAATGGGAGCAGTTCAACAGTCAAGGGGAGGCCCTGACCCCTAAGCCTAATCCCAAGCCTCTCCCTAACCCCAACCCTAACAATGACCTTACACTTAACAACAGATTTACAACTTCTGACCTTTGTGAAAGGTAAAGGGACCCCTGACCATTAGGTCCAGTCGTGGCTGACTCTGGGGTTGTAGTGCGCAGCTCGCTTTATGGCCGAGGGATCCGGCGTCCACCTTCCGGGTCACGTAGCCAGCATTACTAACCCGCTTCTGGTGAACCAGAGCACCACACAGTTTAACCAACACTGCCACCTGCGTCCCTTCTTTCTGACCTTTGACCCCTACTTAAAAACTAGGCTTTGCATGCCCTTTACTACTCCAATCCCAAATTGTCCAGGTTGTTGTGCACCTGTCTAGAAGTACCATTTTAAATAGGGAAAACATCTCATAAAGAGATTTTTCTGCACCTGTGGCCTCACGTGTGCTTTGCAGGGCATCCCAAAACTGTCTACCTTACCCGGGACTTAGGGGAATTAGGGTTAGGGGATAAAAACTATAATTTTTTGGAAGCCTGTTTATTCTGACACTGATGGTGAAGGAAACCGCAGACTGATCCTGGTGCAAGTGCAGGAGACAGGGGTCCCGTCCCAACGCTCACCCCCTTAAACCCAGAGGATCCCAAGACAATTTGCCCCCTACCGTTCTCTGTATGGATGCTGCTTCCCTTCTCTCCTGCAGCTGCAAGTTCAGCCATGAAGCAAACATGGCCATCCACTACTCTTGACTGGAAACAGAGGAAGTGCTGCTTACATCCTCCCAGGCCCTGACCCTGACCCCTAATCCCAAGCCTCTCCCTAACCCCGACCCTAACAATGACCCAAACCTCAACCCCAAGACTTACAACAGCATACTTACAACTTCTGACCTTTGTCAAAGGTAAAGGGGACCCCTGTGGCACCCGCGTCCCGTAACTTAAAGGAATGCTATTTCTGTTTCTTCTTTCTGCATTCCAAAGAATCATATGATGCTGCATATATATCTATATCTGGAAGGGACCTCAAGGGTCATCCAGCCCAACCAGCTGCAAGGCAGGAATATGCAGGAAAACAACCATCAACCTTGGTTGTGCTGTCAGTGTTGCCCTATGAAACAGCACTTTTCAGGCAATTTAAACTGCAGCTGCAAGTTGCGCCATGAAGCACACCTTGCCATCCCCTTTTCCTGATTTGAGAGTGGAGGAGGTGCTGCTTACAGTCTCCCCAGGAGCATTTCAACAGTCAGGAAGAGGCCTGAAGCCTTTGGGGAGGTTGTACATCTGAAAGAACATTCATGCCTCCAGAAAAGGAAACAACCATGAGCCTGCTCTAAGGGAACGTTCATGAGCGTATAAAGTGCTTATCTTTAGAACACCTCTCTGAACATTACAAACTGCTGCAAATTTCCAAAACGCATACAAATACGTGCCAGTATTTGTCAATATAAATGATTCAAATGGCTTTGGGTTTTGGCCCCTGTTACAGGGGCTCAGCCCATTTACTCTTGTAGCATTGGGGCTCCAAGCCTATGTGCATAGCGGGTGACAGTCTTAAATCTTTGCATAGGTGATTTTTAAGGGCTGACACACAGACACCCCCCCCCAAACTGTATTAAGACAGTACTAAATAATAGGGTTTCTATTTTTGGAGAGACCGTGGGAAAATACAATCTCCCTGACCATCGAGGAATAGAGACTGTTCTCTGGGAGGTTGCCAGGGTTACGGGTGTGAGGATAGGAAAAGAGACACTTCAACCAGCTGTTTGAGCTGAAATCCACCTTTGGAGAAGGCAGGCTGCACCTCTGGAAAGGACTGGGCCTTGTGGAAGTGTAGGGATTGTGCGCTCTTACCGATTTAGAGGTATTTCCCACCGTTCCCTTTACTCCTTGCTGCTAAGAATCTTTTCCAGTGGATGGAAGTGGACTTAGGCAGATGTAGCATTCGACTTTAAGGAATAAAGCAGAGCCCATGCAGGCAACCCATCTTTTGCAACTGCTGCCTTGCCTCTTTTTCTTCTCTTTCCTTTGGCTGCCACGCTGCTGGGCGAATCAGGTGTTTGGTTAAAGTAGCTGTTTGGGACTTGTCTCAAAAGATCCCCTTTCCCGCTCTCACCCCACAAGGCAGCAACAGGAGGGCACCTCTTCTCCCTCCATCAGGCAAAACTTCCCCCTTCCTTCTCCTCCCCCTTTTCGGAGCATGAATTCAGTACGCCCCATAGAGACCTGAGAAATAACGGGGGGGGGGGAGGACGACTGAATAGGGGTCCGTGTAAAAAGAGGCACAGGATCTGCAAGCTCCAATTAACGTGCAAGGAATAAGAAGGGAACTCACAGGAAGTGAGGCTACTTTCCCATCATACAACTAACTTTTAGTAACACTATTTCTCTTTCATCTTTCTGAAGCCCTTTCCAAAGAATAACAATAGTATGTAAACCTCTGGAAAGCACCGCAAGGGTCATCCAGCCCAACCCGCTACATCGCAGGAGTCCCTTATGGGGAAAAATCCTAACATCTTGGTTTTGCAGCTAATGTTCCTCTCTTAAATGGCACTTTGAAGGCTACTTCAGGGATCCCCACCTCTCCTGCAGCTGCAAGGTCAGCCAGGAAGCAAACATGGCCATCCACTATTCTTGACTGAAAACAGAGGAAGTGCTGCTTACATCCTCCCTGGGAGCATTAAGGTAAAGGGACCCCTGACCATTAGGTCCAGTTACATACGACTCTGGGGTTGCAGCCCTCATCTCGCTTTACTGGCCAAGGGAGCCAGCATACAGCATGATTAAGCCGCTTCCGCACGGAAATGCCGTTTACCATCCCTCCGGAGCGGTACCCATTTATCTACTTATACTTCGAACTGCTAGGTTGGCAGGAGCAAGGACCCTGCAAAGGGATCTCACTCCGTCGCGGGGATTCGAACCGCCAACCTTCTGATCCCCAAGTCCTAGGCTCTGTGGTTTAACCCACAGCGCCACCTGCAGCCCGTAACTTAAAGGAATGCTATTTCTGTTTCATCTTTCTAAAGCACATTCCAAAGAATCCTACGATGCTGCAATTATATCTATATCTGGAAGGGACCAGCCCAGCCCACTGCAAGGCAGGAATATGCAGGAGAACCACCAATCTTGGTTGTGCTGCCACTGTTGCCCTATGAAATAGCACTTATGAGGCAATTTAAGCTGCAGCCGCAAGTTGTGCCATGAAGCACACCTTGCCATCCCGACTGGGAGCAGAGGAGGTGCTGCTTAGAGCCTCCCCAGGAGCATTTCAGCAGTCAGGAGGAGGCCTGAAGCCTTCGGGGTGATTGTACATCTGCTGAGAACATTTATACCTCCAGAAAAGGAAACAACCATGAGCCTGCTCTAAGGGAACGCTCATGAGTGTATAAAGTGTTTTTTCTTTAAAACACCTCTCTTAGCATTACAACCTGCTGCAAATTTCCAAAACGCATACAAATACGTGCCAGTATTTGTCAATGTAAATGATGCAGCTGGCTTTTGGTTTTGGCCCGTTGCAGGGGCTCAGCCCACTTAGTCTCCTGCCATTGGGGCTCCCAGCCTAGGTTCATAGCGGGGGACAGGCTTAAATCTTTGCACAATTGAATTTTAAGGGCTGACACACACAAATACCCCCAAACTGTATTAAGACATTACTAAATGCTAGGGTTTCCATTTTTGGAGAGACCGTGGGAAAGTGCATTCTCCCTGACCATCGAGGAATAGAGACTGTTCTCTGGGAGGTTGCCAGGGTTACGGGTGTGAGGATAGAAAGAGACTTTTCAACCAGCTGTTTGAGCTGAAATCCACCTTTGGAGAAGGCAGGCTGCACCTCTGGAAAGGGCCAGGCCTTGTGGAACTGTAGGGACTGTGCGGACTCACCGATTTAGAGATAGCTAGGTATTTCCCACCGTTCCCTTTACTCCTTGCTGCTAAGAATCTTTTCTGGTGGATGGAAGTGGACTTAGGCAGATGTAGCATTCGACATTAAGGAATAAAGCAGAGCCCATGCAGGCAACCCATCTTTTGCAACTGCTGCCTTCCCTCTTTTTCTTCTCTTTCCTTTGGCTGCCACGCTGCTGAGCGAATCAGGTGTTTGGTTAAAGCAGCTGTTTGGGACTTTTCTCAAAAGACCCCCTTTCCCCCTCTCGTCCCACAAGGCAGCAACATGAGAGCCCTTCTCCCCCCACTCTGTATGGCGAAACTTCCCCCTTCCTTCTCCCCTTTTTTGGGAGCAGGAATTCAGCACAGCCCAGAGACACCTGAGAAATAACGGGGGGTGGGGGGGGATTTTTTCAAGAAGATCTGAAAGAGGGGTTTGTGTAAAAAGAGGCACAGGATCTGCCAAGCTCCAATTAATGAGCAGGGAAGAATACGGGAGCTCACAGGAAGCGAGGCGACTTTCCTGTGCTAGGCTGCAACTAACTTTAAGGAACGCTATTTCTTTTTCTTCTTTCTGAAGCCCTTTCCAAAGAATAATGATGGAATATACACCTCATGAAGGGACCCCAAGATTCATCCAGTCCAACCCGCAACTTCGCGGGAACATGCAGGACTCCCATAAGGGGAACAATCCTGCAACCTTGCTTGTGCAACAAATGTTGCCCTCTTAAATGGCACTTTGAAGGCTGCTTAATTATAGTTCAGGGATCCACACCTCTCCTGCAGCTGCTAGTTCAGCCATGAAGCCAACATGGCTATCCAATATTCTGGAATGGAAACAGAGGAGGTGCTGCTTACATCCTCCCTGGGAGCATTTCAACTGTCAGGGGAAGCCCTGACCCCTAACCCCAGCCCTAATAATGACCCAAACCCCAACCAATACACTTACAACAGCAGACTAACAACTTCTGACCTTTGTCAAAGGTAAAGGGACCCCTGACCATTAGGTCCAGTCGTGTCCGACTCTGGGGTTGCGGCACGCATCTCGCTTTACTGGCAAAGGAAGCCGGCGTACAGCTTCCGGGTCATGTGGCCAGAAGGACTGAGCTGCTTCTGGCGAACCAGAGCAGCGCACGGAAACGCCATTGACCTTCCTATTAATATACTTGGTACCTATTAATATACTTGCACTTTGACGTGCCTTCGTACTGCTAGGCTGGCAGGAGCAGGGACCCTGCAAAGGGAGCTCACCCCGTCGCGGGGATTCGAACCACTGACCTTCTGATTGGCAAGTCCTAGGCTCTATGGTTTAACCAACAGTGCCACCTAAATCCCGTAACTTAAAGGAGTGTTTCTTCGTTCTGAAGCACATTCCAAAGAATCCTATGATGCTGCATTTATATCTATATCTGGAAGGGACCCCAAAGGTCATCCAGGCCAGCCCACTGCAAGGCAGGAATATGCAGAACCACCATCAACCTTGGTTGTGTTGTCAGTGTTGCCCTATGAAATGGCACTTTTAAGGCAATTTAAACTGCAGCTGCAAGTTGCGCCATGAAGCACACCTTGCCATCCCCTTTTGCTGACTGGGAGCGGAGGAGGTGCTGCTTACAGTCTCCCCAGGAGCATTTCAACAGTCAGGAGGAGGCCTGAAGCCTTCGGGGTGATTGTACATCTGCTGAGAACATTTATACCTCCAGAAAAGGAAACAACCATGAGCCTGCTCTAAGGGAACGCTCATGAGTGTATAAAGTGTTTTTTCTTTAAAACACCTCTCTTAACATTACAAACTGCTGCAAATTTCCAAAACGCATACATCCGTGCCAGTATTTGTCAATGTTAATGATTCAATTGGCTTTTGGTTTTGGCCCCTCTTGCAGGGGCTCAGCCCACTTAGTATTGTGCCATTGGGGCTGCCAGTCTAGGTGCATAGCGGGTGACAGGCTTAAATGTTTGCACCATTGATTTTTAAGGGCTGACACACACAAACACACCCCAAAACTATATTAATAGATTACTAAATGCTAGGGTTTCAATTTTTTAAGCGACCGTGAGAAAATACAATCTCCCTGACCATCGAGGAATAGAGACTGTTCTCTGGGAGGTTGCCAGGGTTACGGGTGTGAGGATAGGAAAAGAGACACTTCAACCAGCTGCTTGAGCTGAAATCCACCTTTGGAGAAGGCAGGCTGCACCTCTGGAAAGGACCGGGCCTTGTGGAGGTGTAGCGATTGTGCGGTCTTACCGATTTAGAGATAGATAGGTATTGCCCACCGTTCCCTTTGCTCCTTGCTGCTAAGAATCTTTTCCAGTGGATGGAAGTGCACTTAGGCAGATGTACCTGCCTTTTGCAACTGCATGGAGATGTCTGGGAGCTGCCCTGCCTCTTTTTCTTCTCTTTCCTTTGGCTGCCACGGTGCTGGGGGAATCTGGTCTTTGGTTAAAGGAGCTGTTTGGATCTTGTGCCCAAAGATCCCCTTTCCCCCTCTCGCCCCAAAAGGCAGCAGCAGGAGAGCCCTGGCACTGGCATATTTGGGGCACTGGCATATTGTCTCAAAAGATTCCCTCTTCTCCCTCCCTCCGTCAGGCGAAGATTCCCCTTCTCCTTCCCCTTTTTGGGAGCAGGAATTCCGCACGCCCCATACCGCCTGAGAAATAGGGAGGGGGGCGAATTATTCCAGAACTGATAGAGGGATCAGTGTAAAAACAGGCACAGGATCTGCCAAGCTCAAATTAATGTGCAAGGAAGAATAAGGGAGCTCACAGGAAGCGAGGCGACTTTCCTGTGTTAGGCTGAAACTAACTTTAAGGAACGCTATTTCTCTTTCTGAAGCCCTTTCCATAATATATACTAATAATGGTATATAAACTTCTGGAAGGGATCCCAAGGGTCATCCAGTCCAAGCCGCTACATCGCAGGAGTCCCTTATGGGGAACAATCCCACAACCTTGGTTGTGCAGCAAACGTTGCTCTTAAATGGGACACCTCTCCTGCAGCTGCAAGTTCAGCCATGAAGCTAACATGGCCATCCACTATTTTTGACTACAAACAGAGGAAGTGCTGCTTACATCCTCCCTGGGAGCATTTCAACAGTCAGGGGGAGACCCTGACCCCTAAGCCTAACCCAAAGCCTCTCCCTAACCCTGACCCTAACAATGACCCAAACCCCAACCCCTAGACTTGCAACAGCAGACTTACAACTTATGACCATTGTAAAAGGTAAAGGGACCCTTGACCGTTAGGTCCAGTCACAGACAACTCTGGAGTTGCGGCGCTCATCTTGCTTTACTGGCCGAGGGAGCCGGTGTACAGCTTGCGGGTCATGTGGCCAGCATGACTAAGCCGCTTCTGGCGAAACAGAGCAGAGCACGGAAACGCCGTTTACCTTCCCGCCGGAGCGGTACATGTTTTTCTTCTTGCACTTTAACGTGCTTTCGAACTGCTAGCTCACCCCGTTGCGGGGATTCGAACCGCTGACCTTCTGATCCGCAAGTCCTAGGCTCTGTGGTTTAACCCACAGCACCACCTGTCCCCCTTCTTTCTGACCTTTGACCCCTAGTTAAAAACTAGACTTTCCGTGGCCTTCTTTACTCCAACCCAAAATTATCCAGGATGTTGTGCACCTGTCTAGAAGTACCAAACATCTCATAAAGAGATTTTTCTGCACCTGCGGCCTCAGGTGTGCATTGCAGGGCAGTCCAAAAACAAAACTGTCTTCCTGACCCTGGGGTTAGGGGAATTAGGGCATTTAGGCTATAAAGACTATACTTTTTGGGAAGCCTGTTGGGAAGTGGTTGGCCATCATACAACTAACCTGGAGGTATGTTTTACTGCTTATTCTTTGTGTAGCACTTTCCAGCTCTTAGGAAGATGCAGGCGTCCCTTATGGAGATCCCCCTGCAACCTTGGTGTTCACAGTACCAAAAGGTGGTAGCATTTAACTGTTGGTGTCACAGCCTAAAGTGAGGCAACTTTGCCATCGTAAAGGTAAAGGGACCCCTGACCATTAGGTCCAGTCGTGACCAACTCTGGGGTTGTGGCGCTCATCTCGCTTTACTGGCCTTGAGAACCGCCATTAACCTTCCTCCCAGCGCATTTACCTACTTGCACTTTGACATGTTATCAAACTGCTAGGTTAGCAGGAGCATGGAGCCAGCAACAGGAGCTCACCCCATAGCGGGGATTCAAAAAGCTGACCTTCTGTTCGGCAAGTCCTAGGCTCTATGGTTTAACCCACAGTGCCACCTGCGTCCTATAACTTAAAGGAATGCTATTTCTCTTTCCTCTTTCTGAAGCCCTTTCCAAAGAATAATGATGGTATATAAACCTCTGGAAGGTACCCCAAGGGACATCCAGTCCAACCCTCTGCATTGCAGGAACATGCAGGAGTCCCTTATGGGGAACAATCCTGCAACCTTGGTTGTGCAGCAAATGTTGCCCTCTTAAATGACACTTTAAAGGCTACTTAGATATAGTTCAGGGATCCACAGCTCTCCTACAACTGCAAGTTCAGCCAGGAAGCCAACATGGCCATCCACTATTCTTGACTGGAAACAGAGAAAGTGCTGCTTACATCCTCCCTGGGAGCATTTCAGCAGTCAGGGGGAGGTCCTGACCCTGACCCCTAAGCCTAACCCCTAACCCCGACCCTAACCCCTAGACTTACAACTGCAAACTTACAACTTCTGACCTTTGTCAAAGGTAAAGGTAAAGGGACCCCTGACCATTAGGTCCAGTCGTGGCTGACTCTGGGGTTGCGGTGCGCATCTCAATTGGCACAGCTTCTGGGTCATGTGGCCAGCATGACTAAGCCGCTTCTGGCGAACCAGAGCAGCGCACGGAAACACTGTTTACCTTCCTGCCAGAGCGGTACCTATTTATCTACTTGCACTTTGACGTGCTTTCAAGATGCTAGGTTGGCAGGAGCAGGGACCCTGCGAAGGGAGCTCACCCGGTCACGCAGATTCGAACCGCCAACCTTCTGATCGGCAAGTCCTAGGCTCTGTGGTTTAACCCGCAGCGCCACCTGTGTTCCTTCTTTCCGACCTTTGACCCCGTTAAAAACTAGACTTTCCGTGGCCTTCTTTACTCCAACCCCAAATTGTTCAGGTTGTTGTACACCTGTCTAGAGGTACCAAACATCTCATAAAGAGATTTTTCTGCATCTGCGGCCTCAGGTGTGCATTGCAGGGCAGTCCAAAAACAAAACTGTCTTCCTGACCCTGGGGTTAGGGGAATTAGGGAATTTAGGGTATAAAGACTATACTTTTTGGGAAGCCTGTTTATTCTGACTCGTTTCTACAGTTGTGTGTGCAGCTGCACACTGGTGTTGGTGAAGAAAACCCTCACCCCTTCATACCCAGAAGATCCCTGGACAATTCGGCTCCTACCGTTCTCTGTATGGGTGCTGCTTCCAGGCAGGCGCTGAAGGTGGGACCTTGTCCGCCATGATTAGGTAGGGAAGACAGATTAGGGGGGAGAAGGTAGAGCATTCCCTCTATCTCCCCCTTCTGCCCTGAAGTGTATCCAAGGAAGCCCACTCATTTCAGGAATCCTCGTTTTCCCCCTCCCTTTCCTTTTCCATGCCTAAGTAGGCTTATGCACCTAAACATATGGGTGATAATAAATCCACAAAATCTGACATTAAGGAACACAGCAAACCTGTGGGCCTGATTTCTTTCAGGTGAACTGAAAGAGTAGGAGTATAAAACAGGCACCCATTGCTTGTACTGCTATGCAAGACAGAATAAAGTAGCAGGCTGGGAAGGGGAAGGGGTTGGCCATTATGCAACTAACCTGGAGGTATGTTTTCCTGTTTCTTCTTTGTGTGGCACTTTGCAGATCTTAGGAATATGCAGGCGTCCCTTATGGAGATCTCCCTGCAACCGTAGTGCTCACAGTACCAAAAGGTGGTAGCATTTAGCTGTTAGGAGACACAGCCTAAAGTGAAGCAACTTTGCCTTCATACAACTAACTTAAAGGAATGCTATTTTTGTTTATTCTTTCTGAAGCACATTCCCAAGAATCGAATTGGGCTTATTTCAAATTGGTGTTTTTGGGGTTAGAATGCACATTCACCCAAAAATTGCAGTGACATGTTTGTTATCAGCCCTAATCAAGCATAGGTGTTTTGGGTCAATCTCAATAGAAAGAGGACAAATAAGCTTTGATTTTTCTTTCGGTGTTCATTCAGCCACAAATAGCATAACGAAGTTTAATAAGTCTAAACTAGGCAAAAGAGTTTCTTTTGGGTTCCAACTACATAGAAAGAAGAATCTTGCATTTCGCTCATTTCAATTTGGGTTCTTTGGTGTTAATGCACATTCACCCAGAAAACGCAAAGTTTATGTAATGAGACCAAAATAACAAAACAGCGTCTTTTTGCTTCCCTATGCATAGAAAGAATACGAATAAGCTTTGATTGGGCTTATTTCAATTCACATGTTGTTTTTGGGTGTTCACCAGAATCAACCCAACCAAAGCAAAAAGGCCTTGTGGGTTCCATCTGCACTAAAAAAAGATGATAAAGCTCTGATTGGGCTTATTTCAAATTGGTGTTTTCATGTCGTGTTCTTTGGTGTTAATGCATATTGACCCAGAAATCGCAAAGTGTGTGTATTGAAACCAAAATATCAAAACACCGTCTTTTCACATGCATATGAGTAGAAAGAAGACGAATAAGCTTTAATTGTGCTTATTTCAATTCACATGGTGTTTTTTTGGGTGTGCACCAGCATCACCCCCAACCAAACAAAAAAGGTGTTTTGGATTCTATCTACATAAAAAGAAGATGATAACGCTCTGATTGGGCTGATTTCAAATTGATGTTTTTGGGGTTAGAATGCACATTCACCCAAAAATCGCAGTGACATGTTTGTTATCAGCATAGGTGTTATCAGCATAGGTGTTTTGGTTCCATCGCAAAAGAAAGCTTGGATTATTCTTTCGGTGTTCATTCACTCACAAATAGCAGAGCAATGCGTAATAAGCTTAAACAAAGCCAAACAGGTTGTTTTGGGTTCCAGCTACATAGAAAGAAGCATCTTGGATTTCGCCTATTTCATGTCGTGTTCTTTGGTGTTAATGCACATTGACCCAGAAATCGCAAAGTGTATGTAATGAGACCAACATTAGAAAACACCGTCTTTTCGCTTCCATATGTATGGAAAGAAGACGAATAAGCTTTCACAGGACTTATTTCAATTCTCATGGTGTTTTTTCGGTGTGCACCAGAATTGCCCCCAAAAAGGTGTTTTGGGTTCCATCTACATAAAAGGAAGACGAATAGGCTTTGATTGAGCTTATTTCAAATTGGTGTTTTCGGGGTTACAATGCACATTCACCCAAAAATCGCAGAGTGAAATGTTTGTCATGATAAAGCTCTGATTGGGCTTATTTCCAATTGTTGGTTTTGGGGTTAGAATGCACAATCACCCCGAAATCGCAGATGCTAAATGTTTGTTATCAGTCCAAATCAAGAATAGGTGTTTTGGTTCCATCTCAATAGAAAGAAGACGAATAAGCTTTAATTCTTCTTTCGGTGTTCATTCACCCACAAACAGCAAAGCGAGGTTTAGTAAGCCAAAACAAAGCAAAACAGGTTGTTTTGGCTTCCATCTACATAGAAAGAAGAATCTTGGATGTCACGTGTTTCATGTCGTGTTCTTTGGTGTAAATGCACATTGATCCAGAAATCGCACAGTGTATGTAATGAGACCAACACTGTCTTTTCGCTTCCATGTGCGTAGAAAGAAGAAAGAAGCTTTGATTGTGCTTATTTCAATTTGCATGGTGTTTTTTGGGTGTGCACCACAATCAGCCCCAACCAAACAAAAAAGGTGTTTTGGACTCTATCTACATAAAAAGAAGATGATAACGCTCTGATTGGGCTGATTTCAAATTGGTCTTTTGGGGGTTAGAATGCACATTGACCCAGAAATCGCAAAGTGTGTGTAATGAGACCAAATAAAGCATAGGTGTTTTGGTTCCATCGCAATAGAAAGCTTCGATAGTTCTTTCGGTGTTCATTCACTCCCAAAGCGTGAGGCTAGGGCTTCCTCTTTTCGCCCATGCATCGGATTGATCACAGCGAAGGGAGATGGTTGTATTTTTCTACTAATTACCCATTATCCTTGTGTCTTTGGCCTGCTTTAATTGCGTTAGCTCGATTTAATTCTTAATTTTGTCCTTTGATTAAGTTTCCTCTGTGTAATAATTATTAATTTTATTTTAATTTTCCCTCTCTCCTTCTAAAATTTTTACCCTTCATTCCCACCCCCCTTAGTCCTTTAATTTTCCCCTATCCCCCCTCCCCCCCCACTGTAGCTTACCTTAACGTTCGGAGGCACTAGGCCTCTGCGAAGTGCGCCCAGCCGCAGGGGCGCAGCTGCCTAGGCCTGGCTCCTGGTTGGACGAAGGGCCTTTTTTCGGCAGCGCCTGGTACCGTGCCGCAGCGGGGGGTGCCTCCAGCTCTGCTGGGCCTTCTTAGGCTTTCCCGAGCCCCCCCCCCGCCGATTTCCGAGGCCGGATTCGGTCTTCTTTTGTCCTTGGCGGCCCTCCTTGCGAAGCGGGGAGGCCTGGTGTCTTGCGGGGCTGCAGGGAGGCAGGCGCGGCCTAACTTGGGCCTGGGTGCAGGCCCATTGTGTTCAGCTGCCTTTCCCTGCTGCGTTTTGGCGGGAACGCCATTTTCCAGGCTTAAATTGCTCACGCAGGCCATCTAGTGGCCGTTCTGAGCATTGCAGCCTCCCTGATTTAATTATAAAGAAATACTTTAGACTGTTAACTGCTGCCACTTTGTGGACATTCTCTGCATTGCAGCCTGTTGTTTTATTTGAGTACAGGGAAGCTAATTTGCTGCCAGCTAGTGGCCAATAAAGGAAAAGGCACTTTCTGCTTAATTGTATGCTCCTTAATTGAGTAGCTTACTCTTTTATTTGGGTTCATTTTGTGATCGCCAGGTATCTGGGGTGCATTAACTTCTTTTCTCATGTTGATATTTCTCTTTTTTGGTAGCCGTCATGTCTCCGAAGAGAGTCCCAGTGCAGTCTGCCTTGACCGTTCCGCCTAAAAGAAAGAAGACGAATAAGCTTTAATCGTGCTTATTTCAATTCGCATGGTGTTTTTGGGTGTGCATCAGAATCACCCCCAACCAAACAAAAAAGGTGTTTTGGATTCTATCTACATAAAAAGAAGATGATAACGCTCTGATTGGGCTGATTTCAAATTGATGTTTTTGGGGTTAGAATGCACATTCACCCAAAAATCGCAGTGACATGTTTGTTATCAGCATAGGTGTTATCAGCATAGGTGTTTTGGTTCCATCGCAAAAGAAAGCTTGGATTATTCTTTCGGTGTTCATTCACTCACAAATAGCAGAGCGATGCGTAATAAGCTTAAACAAAGCCAAACAGGTTGTTTTGGGTTCCAGCTACATAGAAAGAAGCATCTTGGATTTCGCCTATTTCATGTCGTGTTCTTTGGTGTTAATGCACATTGACCCAGAAATCGCAAAGTGTATGTAATGAGACCAACATAAGAAAACACCGTCTTTTCGCTTCCATATGCATAGAAAGAAGACGAATAAGCTTTCCCAGGGCTTAATCAATTCTCATGGTGTTTTTTGGGTGTGCACCAGAATCGCCCCCAACCCAAGCAAAAAGGTGTTTTGGGTTCCATCTACATAAAAGGAAGACGAATAGGCTTTGATTGAGCTTATTTCAAATTGGTGTTTTCGGGGTTACAATGCACATTTACCCAAAAATCGCAGAGTGAAATGTTTGTCATGAGCCCAAATTAAACATAGGTGTCTGGGTTCCATCTCAATAAAAAGAGGACGAATAAGCTTTGATTGTTCTTTCGTTGTTCATTCACCCACAAATAGCAAAGCGAAGTTTAATCAGCCAAAACAAAGCAAAACAGGTTCTTTTGCGGTCCATCTACATCGCAAGAAGAATCATGGCTTTCGCTTATTTCAAGTCGTGTTCTTTGGTGAAAATGCACATTGACTCAGAAATCGCACAGTGTATGTACTGAAACCAACATAACAAAACACCGTCTTTTCGCTTCCCTATGAGTAGAAAGAAGACGAATAAGCTTTAATTGTGCTTATTTGAATTCGCATGGTGTTTTTTGGGTGTGCACCAGAATCACCCCCAACCAAAGCAAAAAGGTGTTTTGGGTTCCATCTTCATAAAAAGAAGATGATAACGCTCTGATTGGGCTGATTTCAAATTGATGTTTTTGGGGTTAGAATGCACATTCACCCAAAAATCGCAGTGACATGTTTGTTATCAGCCCTAATCAAGCATAGGTGTTTTGGGTCAATCTCAATAGAAAGAGGACAAATAAGCTTTGATTTTTCTTTCGGTGTTCATTCAGCCACAAATAGCATAACGAAGTTTAATAAGTCTAAACTAGGCAAAAGAGTTTCTTTTGGGTTCCAACTACATAGAAAGAAGAATCTTGCATTTCGCTCATTTCAATTTGGGTTCTTTGGTGTTAATGCACATTCACCCAGAAAACGCAAAGTTTATGTAATGAGACCAAAATAACAAAACAGCGTCTTTTTGCTTCCCTATGCATAGAAAGAATACGAATAAGCTTTGATTGGGCTTATTTCAATTCACATGTTGTTTTTGGGTGTTCACCAGAATCAACCCAACCAAAGCAAAAAGGCCTTGTGGGTTCCATCTGCACTAAAAAAAGATGATAAAGCTCTGATTGGGCTTATTTCAAATTGGTGTTTTCATGTCGTGTTCTTTGGTGTTAATGCATATTGACCCAGAAATCGCAAAGTGTGTGTATTGAAACCAAAATATCAAAACACCGTCTTTTCACATGCATATGAGTAGAAAGAAGACGAATAAGCTTTAATTGTGCTTATTTCAATTCACATGGTGTTTTTTTGGGTGTGCACCAGCATCACCCCCAACCAAACAAAAAAGGTGTTTTGGATTCTATCTACATAAAAAGAAGATGATAACGCTCTGATTGGGCTGATTTCAAATTGATGTTTTTGGGGTTAGAATGCACATTCACCCAAAAATCGCAGTGACATGTTTGTTATCAGCATAGGTGTTATCAGCATAGGTGTTTTGGTTCCATCGCAAAAGAAAGCTTGGATTATTCTTTCGGTGTTCATTCACTCACAAATAGCAGAGCAATGCGTAATAAGCTTAAACAAAGCCAAACAGGTTGTTTTGGGTTCCAGCTACATAGAAAGAAGCATCTTGGATTTCGCCTATTTCATGTCGTGTTCTTTGGTGTTAATGCACATTGACCCAGAAATCGCAAAGTGTATGTAATGAGACCAACATTAGAAAACACCGTCTTTTCGCTTCCATATGTATGGAAAGAAGACGAATAAGCTTTCACAGGACTTATTTCAATTCTCATGGTGTTTTTTCGGTGTGCACCAGAATTGCCCCCAAAAAGGTGTTTTGGGTTCCATCTACATAAAAGGAAGACGAATAGGCTTTGATTGAGCTTATTTCAAATTGGTGTTTTCGGGGTTACAATGCACATTCACCCAAAAATCGCAGAGTGAAATGTTTGTCATGATAAAGCTCTGATTGGGCTTATTTCCAATTGTTGGTTTTGGGGTTAGAATGCACAATCACCCCGAAATCGCAGATGCTAAATGTTTGTTATCAGTCCAAATCAAGAATAGGTGTTTTGGTTCCATCTCAATAGAAAGAAGACGAATAAGCTTTAATTCTTCTTTCGGTGTTCATTCACCCACAAACAGCAAAGCGAGGTTTAGTAAGCCAAAACAAAGCAAAACAGGTTGTTTTGGCTTCCATCTACATAGAAAGAAGAATCTTGGATGTCACGTATTTCATGTCGTGTTCTTTGGTGTAAATGCACATTGATCCAGAAATCGCACAGTGTATGTAATGAGACCAACACTGTCTTTTCGCTTCCATGTGCGTAGAAAGAAGAAAGAAGCTTTGATTGTGCTTATTTCAATTTGCATGGTGTTTTTTGGGTGTGCACCACAATCAGCCCCAACCAAACAAAAAAGGTGTTTTGGACTCTATCTACATAAAAAGAAGATGATAACGCTCTGATTGGGCTGATTTCAAATTGGTCTTTTGGGGGTTAGAATGCACATTGACCCAGAAATCGCAAAGTGTGTGTAATGAGACCAAATAAAGCATAGGTGTTTTGGTTCCATCGCAATAGAAAGCTTCGATAGTTCTTTCGGTGTTCATTCACTCACAAAGCGTGAGGCTAGGGCTTCCTCTTTTCGCCCATGCATCGGATTGATCACAGCGAAGGGAGATGGTTGTATTTTTCTACTAATTACCCATTATCCTTGTGTCTTTGGCCTGCTTTAATTGCGTTAGCTCGATTTAATTCTTAATTTTGTCCTTTGATTAAGTTTCCTCTGTGTAATAATTATTAATTTTATTTTAATTTTCCCTCTCTCCTTCTAAAATTTTTACCCTTCATTCCCACCCCCCTTAGTCCTTTAATTTTCCCCTATCCCCCCTCCCCCCCCACTGTAGCTTACCTTAACGTTCGGAGGCACTAGGCCTCTGCGAAGTGCGCCCAGCCGCAGGGGCGCAGCTGCCTAGGCCTGGCTCCTGGTTGGACGAAGGGCCTTTTTTCGGCAGCGCCTGGTACCGTGCCGCAGCGGGGGGTGCCTCCAGCTCTGCTGGGCCTTCTTAGGCTTTCCCGAGCCCCCCCCCCGCCGATTTCCGAGGCCGGATTCGGTCTTCTTTTGTCCTTGGCGGCCCTCCTTGCGAAGCGGGGAGGCCTGGTGTCTTGCGGGGCTGCAGGGAGGCAGGCGCGGCCTAACTTGGGCCTGGGTGCAGGCCCATTGTGTTCAGCTGCCTTTCCCTGCTGCGTTTTGGCGGGAACGCCATTTTCCAGGCTTAAATTGCTCACGCAGGCCATCTAGTGGCCGTTCTGAGCATTGCAGCCTCCCTGATTTAATTATAAAGAAATACTTTAGACTGTTAACTGCTGCCACTTTGTGGACATTCTGTGCATTGCAGCCTGTTGTTTTATTTGAGTACAGGGAAGCTAATTTGCTGCCAGCTAGTGGCCAATAAAGGAAAAGGCACTTTCTGCTTAATTGTATGCTCCTTAATTGAGTAGCTTACTCTTTTATTTGGGTTCATTTTGTGATCGCCAGGTATCTGGGGTGCATTAACTTCTTTTCTCATGTTGATATTTCTCTTTTTTGGTAGCCGTCATGTCTCCGAAGAGAGTCCCAGTGCAGTCTGCCTTGACCGTTCCGCCTAAAAGAAAGAAGACGAATAAGCTTTAATCGTGCTTATTTCAATTCGCATGGTGTTTTTGGGTGTGCATCAGAATCACCCCCAACCAAACAAAAAAGGTGTTTTGGATTCTATCTACATAAAAAGAAGATGATAACGCTCTGATTGGGCTGATTTCAAATTGATGTTTTTGGGGTTAGAATGCACATTCACCCAAAAATCGCAGTGACATGTTTGTTATCAGCATAGGTGTTATCAGCATAGGTGTTTTGGTTCCATCGCAAAAGAAAGCTTGGATTATTCTTTCGGTGTTCATTCACTCACAAATAGCAGAGCGATGCGTAATAAGCTTAAACAAAGCCAAACAGGTTGTTTTGGGTTCCAGCTACATAGAAAGAAGCATCTTGGATTTCGCCTATTTCATGTCGTGTTCTTTGGTGTTAATGCACATTGACCCAGAAATCGCAAAGTGTATGTAATGAGACCAACATAAGAAAACACCGTCTTTTCGCTTCCATATGCATAGAAAGAAGACGAATAAGCTTTCCCAGGGCTTAATCAATTCTCATGGTGTTTTTTGGGTGTGCACCAGAATCGCCCCCAACCCAAGCAAAAAGGTGTTTTGGGTTCCATCTACATAAAAGGAAGACGAATAGGCTTTGATTGAGCTTATTTCAAATTGGTGTTTTCGGGGTTACAATGCACATTTACCCAAAAATCGCAGAGTGAAATGTTTGTCATGAGCCCAAATTAAACATAGGTGTCTGGGTTCCATCTCAATAAAAAGAGGACGAATAAGCTTTGATTGTTCTTTCGTTGTTCATTCACCCACAAATAGCAAAGCGAAGTTTAATCAGCCAAAACAAAGCAAAACAGGTTCTTTTGTGGTCCATCTACATCGCAAGAAGAATCATGGCTTTCGCTTATTTCAAGTCGTGTTCTTTGGTGAAAATGCACATTGACTCAGAAATCGCACAGTGTATGTACTGAAACCAACATAACAAAACACCGTCTTTTCGCTTCCCTATGAGTAGAAAGAAGACGAATAAGCTTTAATTGTGCTTATTTGAATTCGCATGGTGTTTTTTGGGTGTGCACCAGAATCACCCCCAACCAAAGCAAAAAGGTGTTTTGGGTTCCATCTTCATAAAAAGAAGATGATAACGCTCTGATTGGGCTTATTTCAAATTGGTGTTTTTGGGGTTAGAATGCACATTCACCCAAAAATTGCAGTGACATGTTTGTTATCAGCCCTAATCAAGCATAGGTGTTTTGGGTCAATCTCAATAGAAAGAGGACAAATAAGCTTTGATTTTTCTTTCGGTGTTCATTCAGCCACAAATAGCATAACGAAGTTTAATAAGTCTAAACTAGGCAAAAGAGTTTCTTTTGGGTTCCAACTACATAGAAAGAAGAATCTTGCATTTCGCTCATTTCAATTTGGGTTCTTTGGTGTTAATGCACATTCACCCAGAAAACGCAAAGTTTATGTAATGAGACCAAAATAACAAAACAGCGTCTTTTTGCTTCCCTATGCATAGAAAGAATACGAATAAGCTTTGATTGGGCTTATTTCAATTCACATGTTGTTTTTGGGTGTTCACCAGAATCAACCCAACCAAAGCAAAAAGGCCTTGTGGGTTCCATCTGCACTAAAAAAAGATGATAAAGCTCTGATTGGGCTTATTTCAAATTGGTGTTTTCATGTCGTGTTCTTTGGTGTTAATGCATATTGACCCAGAAATCGCAAAGTGTGTGTATTGAAACCAAAATATCAAAACACCGTCTTTTCACATGCATATGAGTAGAAAGAAGACGAATAAGCTTTAATTGTGCTTATTTCAATTCGCATGGTGTTTTTTTGGGTGTGCACCAGCATCACCCCCAACCAAACAAAAAAGGTGTTTTGGATTCTATCTACATAAAAAGAAGATGATAACGCTCTGATTGGGCTGATTTCAAATTGATGTTTTTGGGGTTAGAATGCACATTCACCCAAAAATCGCAGTGACATGTTTGTTATCAGCATAGGTGTTATCAGCATAGGTGTTTTGGTTCCATCGCAAAAGAAAGCTTGGATTATTCTTTCGGTGTTCATTCACTCACAAATAGCAGAGCAATGCGTAATAAGCTTAAACAAAGCCAAACAGGTTGTTTTGGGTTCCAGCTACATAGAAAGAAGCATCTTGGATTTCGCCTATTTCATGTCGTGTTCTTTGGTGTTAATGCACCTTGACCCAGAAATCGCAAAGTGTATGTAATGAGACCAACATTAGAAAACACCGTCTTTTCGCTTCCATATGTATGGAAAGAAGACGAATAAGCTTTCACAGGACTTATTTCAATTCTCATGGTGTTTTTTCGGTGTGCACCAGAATTGCCCCCAAAAAGGTGTTTTGGGTTCCATCTACATAAAAGGAAGACGAATAGGCTTTGATTGAGCTTATTTCAAATTGGTGTTTTCGGGGTTACAATGCACATTCACCCAAAAATCGCAGAGTGAAATGTTTGTCATGATAAAGCTCTGATTGGGCTTATTTCCAATTGTTGGTTTTGGGGTTAGAATGCACAATCACCCCGAAATCGCAGATGCTAAATGTTTGTTATCAGTCCAAATCAAGAATAGGTGTTTTGGTTCCATCTCAATAGAAAGAAGACGAATAAGCTTTAATTGTTCTTTCGGTGTTCATTCACCCACAAACAGCAAAGCGAGGTGTAGTAAGCCAAAACAAAGCAAAACAGGTTGTTTTGGCTTCCATCTACATAGAAAGAAGAATCTTGGATGTCACGTATTTCATGTCGTGTTCTTTGGTGTAAATGCACATTGATCCAGAAATCGCACAGTGTATGTAATGAGACCAACACTGTCTTTTCGCTTCCATGTGCGTAGAAAGAAGAAAGAAGCTTTGATTGTGCTTATTTCAATTTGCATGGTGTTTTTTGGGTGTGCACCACAATCAGCCCCAACCAAACAAAAAAGGTGTTTTGGACTCTATCTACATAAAAAGAAGATGATAACGCTCTGATTGGGCTGATTTCAAATTGGTCTTTTGGGGGTTAGAATGCACATTGACCCAGAAATCGCAAAGTGTGTGTAATGAGACCAAATAAAGCATAGGTGTTTTGGTTCCATCGCAATAGAAAGCTTCGATAGTTCTTTCGGTGTTCATTCACTCACAAAGCGTGAGGCTAGGGCTTCCTCTTTTCGCCCATGCATCGGATTGATCACAGCGAAGGGAGATGGTTGTATTTTTCTACTAATTACCCATTATCCTTGTGTCTTTGGCCTGCTTTAATTGCGTTAGCTCGATTTAATTCTTAATTTTGTCCTTTGATTAAGTTTCCTCTGTGTAATAATTATTAATTTTATTTTAATTTTCCCTCTCTCCTTCTAAAATTTTTACCCTTCATTCCCACCCCCCTTAGTCCTTTAATTTTCCCCTATCCCCCCTCCCCCCCCCACTGTAGCTTACCTTAACGTTCGGAGGCACTAGGCCTCTGCGAAGTGCGCCCAGCCGCAGGGGCGCAGCTGCCTAGGCCTGGCTCCTGGTTGGACGAAGGGCCTTTTTTCGGCAGCGCCTGGTACCGTGCCGCAGCGGGGGGTGCCTCCAGCTCTGCTGGGCCTTCTTAGGCTTTCCCGAGCCCCCCCCCCGCCGATTTCCGAGGCCGGATTCGGCCTTCTTTTGTCCTTGGCGGCCCTCCCTGCGAAGCGGGGAGGCCTGGTGTCTTGCGGGGCTGCAGGGAGGCAGGCGCGGCCTAACTTGGGCCTGGGTGCAGGCCCATTGTGTTCAGCTGCCTTTCCCTGCTGCGTTTTGGCGGGAACGCCATTTTCCAGGCTTAAATTGCTCACGCAGGCCATCTAGTGGCCGTTCTGAGCATTGCAGCCTCCCTGATTTAATTATAAAGAAATACTTTAGACTGTTAACTGCTGCCACTCTGTGGACATTCTGTGCATTGCAGCCTGTTGTTTTATTTGAGTACAGGGAAGCTAATTTGCTGCCAGCTAGTGGCCAATAAAGGAAAAGGCACTTTCTGCTTAATTGTATGCTCCTTAATTGAGTAGCTTACTCTTTTATTTGGGTTCATTTTGTGATCGCCAGGTATCTGGGGTGCATTAACTTCTTTTCTCATGTTGATATTTCTCTTTTTTGGTAGCCGTCATGTCTCCGAAGAGAGTCCCAGTGCAGTCTGCCTTGACCGTTCCGCCTAAAAGAAAGAAGACGAATAAGCTTTAATCGTGCTTATTTCAATTCGCATGGTGTTTTTGGGTGTGCATCAGAATCACCCCCAACCAAACAAAAAAGGTGTTTTGGATTCTATCTACATAAAAAGAAGATGATAACGCTCTGATTGGGCTGATTTCAAATTGATGTTTTTGGGGTTAGAATGCACATTCACCCAAAAATCGCAGTGACATGTTTGTTATCAGCATAGGTGTTATCAGCATAGGTGTTTTGGTTCCATCGCAAAAGAAAGCTTGGATTATTCTTTCGGTGTTCATTCACTCACAAATAGCAGAGCGATGCGTAATAAGCTTAAACAAAGCCAAACAGGTTGTTTTGGGTTCCAGCTACATAGAAAGAAGCATCTTGGATTTCGCCTATTTCATGTCGTGTTCTTTGGTGTTAATGCACATTGACCCAGAAATCGCAAAGTGTATGTAATGAGACCAACATAAGAAAACACCGTCTTTTCGCTTCCATATGCATAGAAAGAAGACGAATAAGCTTTCACAGGGCTAGTCAATTCTCATGGTGTTTTTTGGGTGTGCACCAGAATCGCCCCCAACCCAAGCAAAAAGGTGTTTTGGGTTCCATCTACATAAAAGGAAGACGAATAGGCTTTGATTGAGCTTATTTCAAATTGGTGTTTTCGGGGTTACAATGCACATTTACCCAAAAATCGCAGAGTGAAATGTTTGTCATGAGCCCAAATTAAACATAGGTGTCTGGGTTCCATCTCAATAAAAAGGGGATGAATAAGCTTTGATTGTTCTTTCGTTGTTCATTCACCCACAAATAGCAAAGCGAAGTTTAATCAGCCAAAACAAAGCAAAACAGGTTCTTTTGCGGTCCATCTACATCGCAAGAAGAATCATGGCTTTCGCTTATTTCAAGTCGTGTTCTTTGGTGAAAATGCACATTGACTCAGAAATCGCACAGTGTATGTACTGAAACCAACATAACAAAACACCGTCTTTTCGCTTCCCTATGAGTAGAAAGAAGACGAATAAGCTTTAATTGTGCTTATTTGAATTCGCATGGTGTTTTTTGGGTGTGCACCAGAATCACCCCCAACCAAAGCAAAAAGGTGTTTTGGGTTCCATCTTCATAAAAAGAAGATGATAACGCTCTGATTGGGCTTATTTCAAATTGGTGTTTTTGGGGTTAGAATGCACATTCACCCAAAAATTGCAGTGACATGTTTGTTATCAGCCCTAATCAAGCATAGGTGTTTTGGGTCAATCTCAATAGAAAGAGGACAAATAAGCTTTGATTTTTCTTTCGGTGTTCATTCAGCCACAAATAGCATAACGAAGTTTAATAAGTCTAAACTAGGCAAAAGAGTTTCTTTTGGGTTCCAACTACATAGAAAGAAGAATCTTGCATTTCGCTCATTTCAATTTGGGTTCTTTGGTGTTAATGCACATTCACCCAGAAAACGCAAAGTTTATGTAATGAGACCAAAATAACAAAACAGCGTCTTTTTGCTTCCCTATGCATAGAAAGAATACGAATAAGCTTTGATTGGGCTTATTTCAATTCACATGTTGTTTTTGGGTGTTCACCAGAATCAACCCAACCAAAGCAAAAAGGCCTTGTGGGTTCCATCTGCACTAAAAAAAGATGATAAAGCTCTGATTGGGCTTATTTCAAATTGGTGTTTTCATGTCGTGTTCTTTGGTGTTAATGCATATTGACCCAGAAATCGCAAAGTGTGTGTATTGAAACCAAAATATCAAAACACCGTCTTTTCACATGCATATGAGTAGAAAGAAGACGAATAAGCTTTAATTGTGCTTATTTCAATTCGCATGGTGTTTTTTTGGGTGTGCACCAGCATCACCCCCAACCAAACAAAAAAGGTGTTTTGGATTCTATCTACATAAAAAGAAGATGATAACGCTCTGATTGGGCTGATTTCAAATTGATGTTTTTGGGGTTAGAATGCACATTCACCCAAAAATCGCAGTGACATGTTTGTTATCAGCATAGGTGTTATCAGCATAGGTGTTTTGGTTCCATCGCAAAAGAAAGCTTGGATTATTCTTTCGGTGTTCATTCACTCACAAATAGCAGAGCGATGCGTAATAAGCTTAAACAAAGCCAAACAGGTTGTTTTGGGTTCCAGCTACATAGAAAGAAGCATCTTGGATTTCGCCTATTTCATGTCGTGTTCTTTGGTGTTAATGCACCTTGACCCAGAAATCGCAAAGTGTATGTAATGAGACCAACATAAGAAAACACCGTCTTTTCGCTTCCATATGTATGGAAAGAAGACGAATAAGCTTTCACAGGACTTATTTCAATTCTCATGGTGTTTTTTCGGTGTGCACCAGAATTGCCCCCCAAAAGGTGTTTTGGGTTCCATCTACATAAAAGGAAGACGAATAGGCTTTGATTGAGCTTATTTCAAATTGGTGTTTTCGGGGTTACAATGCACATTCACCCAAAAATCGCAGAGTGAAATGTTTGTCATGATAAAGCTCTGATTGGGCTTATTTCCAATTGTTGGTTTTGGGGTTAGAATGCACAATCACCCCGAAATCGCAGATGCTAAATGTTTGTTATCAGTCCAAATCAAGAATAGGTGTTTTGGTTCCATCTCAATAGAAAGAAGACGAATAAGCTTTAATTCTTCTTTCGGTGTTCATTCACCCACAAACAGCAAAGCGAGGTGTAGTAAGCCAAAACAAAGCAAAACAGGTTGTTTTGGCTTCCATCTACATAGAAAGAAGAATCTTGGATGTCACGTATTTCATGTCGTGTTCTTTGGTGTAAATGCACATTGATCCAGAAATCGCACAGTGTATGTAATGAGACCAATATAACACAACACTGTCTTTTCGCTTCCATGTGCGTAGAAAGAAGAGAAAGAAGCTTTGATTGTGCTTATTTCAATTTGCATGGTGTTTTTTGGGTGTGCACCAGAATCAGCCCCAACCAAACAAAAAAGGTGTTTTGGACTCTATCTACATAAAAAGAAGATGATAACGCTCTGATTGGGCTGATTTCAAATTGGTCTTTTGGGGGTTAGAATGCACATTGACCCAGAAATCGCAAAGTGTGTGTAATGAGACCAAATAAAGCATAGGTGTTTTGGTTCCATCGCAATAGAAAGCTTCGATAGTTCTTTCGGTGTTCATTCACTCACAAAGTGTGTTCTCCTTGCACGAGGCTAGGGCTTCCTCTTTTCGCCCATGCATCGGATTGATCACAGCGAAGGGAGATGGTTGTATTTTTCTACTAATTACCCATTATCCTTGTGTCTTTGGCCTGCTTTAATTGCGTTAGCTCAATTTAATTCTTAATTTTGTCCTTTGATTAAGTTTCCTCTGTGTAATAATTATTAATTTTATTTTAATTTTCCCTCTCTCCTTCTAAAATTTTTACCCTTCATTCCCACCCCCCTTAGTCCTTTAATTTTCCCCTATCCCCCCTCCCCCCCCACTGTAGCTTACCTTAACGTTCGGAGGCACTAGGCCTCTGCGAAGTGCGCCCAGCCGCAGGGGCGCAGCTGCCTAGGCCTGGCTCCTGGTTGGACGAAGGGCCTTTTTTCGGCAGCGCCTGGTACCGTGCCGCAGCGGGGGGTGCCTCCAGCCCTGCTGGGCCTTCTTAGGCTTTTCCGAGCCCCCCCCCCCGCCGATTTCCGAGGCCGGATTCGGTCTTCTTTTGTCCTTGGCGGCCCTCCTTGCGAAGCGGGGAGGCCTGGTGTCTTGCGGGGCTGCAGGGAGGCAGGCGCGGCCTAACTTGGGCCTGGGTGCAGGCCCATTGTGTTCAGCTGCCTTTCCCTGCTGCGTTTTGGCGGGAACGCCATTTTCCAGGCTTAAATTGCTCACGCAGGCCATCTAGTGGCCGTTCTGAGCATTGCAGCCTCCCTGATTTAATTATAAAGAAATACTTTAGACTGTTAACTGCTGCCACTTTGTGGACATTCTGTGCATTGCAGCCTGTTGTTTTATTTGAGTACAGGGAAGCTAATTTGCTGCCAGCTAGTGGCCAATAAAGGAAAAGGCACTTTCTGCTTAATTGTATGCTCCTTAATTGAGTAGCTTACTCTTTTATTTGGGTTCATTTTGTGATCGCCAGGTATCTGGGGTGCATTAACTTCTTTTCTCATGTTGATATTTCTCTTTTTTGGTAGCCGTCATGTCTCCGAAGAGAGTCCCAGTGCAGTCTGCCTTGACCGTTCCACCTAAAAGAAAGAAGACGAATAAGCTTTAATCGTGCTTATTTCAATTCGCATGGTGTTTTTGGGTGTGCATCAGAATCACCCCCAACCAAACAAAAAAGGTGTTTTGGATTCTATCTACATAAAAAGAAGATGATAACGCTCTGATTGGGCTGATTTCAAATTGATGTTTTTGGGGTTAGAATGCACATTCACCCAAAAATCGCAGTGACATGTTTGTTATCAGCATAGGTGTTATCAGCATAGGTGTTTTGGTTCCATCGCAAAAGAAAGCTTGGATTATTCTTTCGGTGTTCATTCACTCACAAATAGCAGAGCGATGCGTAATAAGCTTAAACAAAGCCAAACAGGTTGTTTTGGGTTCCAGCTACATAGAAAGAAGCATCTTGGATTTCGCCTATTTCATGTCGTGTTCTTTGGTGTTAATGCACATTGACCCAGAAATCGCAAAGTGTATGTAATGAGACCAACATTAGAAAACACCGTCTTTTCGCTTCCATATGTATGGAAAGAAGACGAATAAGCTTTCACAGGACTTATTTCAATTCTCATGGTGTTTTTTCGGTGTGCACCAGAATTGCCCCCAAAAAGGTGTTTTGGGTTCCATCTACATAAAAGGAAGACGAATAGGCTTTGATTGAGCTTATTTCAAATTGGTGTTTTCGGGGTTACAATGCACATTCACCCAAAAATCGCAGAGTGAAATGTTTGTCATGATAAAGCTCTGATTGGGCTTATTTCCAATTGTTGGTTTTGGGGTTAGAATGCACATTCACCCCGAAATCGCAGATGCTAAATGTTATCAGTCCAAATCAAGAATAGGTGTTTTGGTTCCATCTCAATAGAAAGAAGACGAATAAGCTTTAATTCTTCTTTCGGTGTTCATTCACCCACAAACAGCAAAGCGAGGTGTAGTAAGCCAAAACAAAGCAAAACAGGTTGTTTTGGCTTCCATCTACATAGAAAGAAGAATCTTGGATGTCACGTATTTCATGTCGTGTTCTTTGGTGTAAATGCACATTGATCCAGAAATCGCACAGTGTATGTAATGAGACCAATATAACACAACACTGTCTTTTCGCTTCCATGTGCGTAGAAAGAAGAGAAAGAAGCTTTGATTGTGCTTATTTCAATTTGCATGGTGTTTTTTGGGTGTGCACCAGAATCAGCCCCAACCAAACAAAAAAGGTGTTTTGGACTCTATCTACATAAAAAGAAGATGATAACGCTCTGATTGGGCTGATTTCAAATTGGTCTTTTGGGGGTTAGAATGCACATTGACCCAGAAATCGCAAAGTGTGTGTAATGAGACCAAATAAAGCATAGGTGTTTTGGTTCCATCGCAATAGAAAGCTTCGATAGTTCTTTCGGTGTTCATTCACTCACAAAGTGTGTTCTCCTTGCACGAGGCTAGGGCTTCCTCTTTTCGCCCATGCATCGGATTGATCACAGCGAAGGGAGATGGTTGTATTTTTCTACTAATTACCCATTATCCTTGTGTC
This sequence comes from Podarcis tiliguerta, assembly GCF_965153285.1. Classification (NCBI taxonomy): domain Eukaryota; kingdom Metazoa; phylum Chordata; class Lepidosauria; order Squamata; family Lacertidae; genus Podarcis; species Podarcis tiliguerta. The sequence goes on along the minus strand of NW_028148681.1, from coordinate 110,311 downwards.
TTTGGCCTGCTTTAATTGCGTTAGCTCAATTTAATTCTTAATTTTGTCCTTTGATTAAGTTTCCTCTGTGTAATAATTATTAATTTTATTTTAATTTTCCCTCTCTCCTTCTAAAATTTTTACCCTTCATTCCCACCCCCCTTAGTCCTTTAATTTTCCCCTATCCCCCCTCCCCCCCCACTGTAGCTTACCTTAACGTTCGGAGGCACTAGGCCTCTGCGAAGTGCGCCCAGCCGCAGGGGCGCAGCTGCCTAGGCCTGGCTCCTGGTTGGACGAAGGGCCTTTTTTCGGCAGCGCCTGGTACCGTGCCGCAGCGGGGGGTGCCTCCAGCCCTGCTGGGCCTTCTTAGGCTTTTCCGAGCCCCCCCCCCCCCCCGCCGATTTCCGAGGCCGGATTCGGTCTTCTTTTGTCCTTGGCGGCCCTCCTTGCGAAGCGGGGAGGCCTGGTGTCTTGCGGGGCTGCAGGGAGGCAGGCGCGGCCTAACTTGGGCCTGGGTGCAGGCCCATTGTGTTCAGCTGCCTTTCCCTGCTGCGTTTTGGCGGGAACGCCATTTTCCAGGCTTAAATTGCTCACGCAGGCCATCTAGTGGCCGTTCTGAGCATTGCAGCCTCCCTGATTTAATTATAAAGAAATACTTTAGACTGTTAACTGCTGCCACTTTGTGGACATTCTGTGCATTGCAGCCTGTTGTTTTATTTGAGTACAGGGAAGCTAATTTGCTGCCAGCTAGTGGCCAATAAAGGAAAAGGCACTTTCTGCTTAATTGTATGCTCCTTAATTGAGTAGCTTACTCTTTTATTTGGGTTCATTTTGTGATCGCCAGGTATCTGGGGTGCATTAACTTCTTTTCTCATGTTGATATTTCTCTTTTTTGGTAGCCGTCATGTCTCCGAAGAGAGTCCCAGTGCAGTCTGCCTTGACCGTTCCGCCTAAAAGAAAGAAGACGAATAAGCTTTAATCGTGCTTATTTCAATTCGCATGGTGTTTTTTTGGGTGTGCATCAGAATCACCCCCAACCAAACAAAAAAGGTGTTTTGGATTCTATCTACATAAAAAGAAGATGATAACGCTCTGATTGGGCTGATTTCAAATTGATGTTTTTGGGGTTAGAATGCACATTCACCCAAAAATCGCAGTGACATGTTTGTTATCAGCATAGGTGTTTTGGTTCCATCGCAAAAGAAAGCTTGGATTATTCTTTCGGTGTTCATTCACTCACAAATAGCAGAGCGATGCGTAATAAGCTTAAACAAAGCCAAACAGGTTGTTTTGGGTTCCAGCTACATAGAAAGAAGCATCTTGGATTTCGCCTATTTCATGTCGTGTTCTTTGGTGTTAATGCACATTGACCCAGAAATCGCAAAGTGTATGTAATGAGACCAACATAAGAAAACACCGTCTTTTCGCTTCCATATGCATAGAAAGAAGACGAATAAGCTTTCACAGGGCTTAATCAATTCTCATGGTGTTTTTTGGGTGTGCACCAGAATCGCCCCCAACCCAAGCAAAAAGGTGTTTTGGGTTCCATCTACATAAAAGGAAGACGAATAGGCTTTGATTGAGCTTATTTCAAATTGGTGTTTTCGGGGTTACAATGCACATTTACCCAAAAATCGCAGAGTGAAATGTTTGTCATGAGCCCAAATTAAACATAGGTCTCTGGGTTCCATCTCAATAAAAAGGGGACGAATAAGCTTTGATTGTTCTTTCGTTGTTCATTCACCCACAAATAGCAAAGCGAACTTTAATCAGCCAAAACAAAGCAAAACAGGTTCTTTTGCGGTCCATCTACATCGCAAGAAGAATCATGGCTTTCGCTTATTTCAAGTCGTGTTCTTTGGTGAAAATGCACATTGACTCAGAAATCGCACAGTGTATGTACTGAAACCAACATAACAAAACACCGTCTTTTCGCTTCCCTATGAGTAGAAAGAAGACGAATAAGCTTTAATTGTGCTTATTTGAATTCGCATGGTGTTTTTTGGGTGTGCACCAGAATCACCCCCAACCAAAGCAAAAAGGTGTTTTGGGTTCCATCTTCATAAAAAGAAGATGATAACGCTCTGATTGGGCTTATTTCAAATTGGTGTTTTTGGGGTTAGAATGCACATTCACCCAAAAATTGCAGTGACATGTTTGTTATCAGCCCTAATCAAGCATAGGTGTTTTGGGTCAATCTCAATAGAAAGAGGACAAATAAGCTTTGATTTTTCTTTCGGTGTTCATTCAGCCACAAATAGCATAACGAAGTTTAATAAGTCTAAACTAGGCAAAAGAGTTTCTTTTGGGTTCCAACTACATAGAAAGAAGAATCTTGCATTTCGCTCATTTCAATTTGGGTTCTTTGGTGTTAATGCACATTCACCCAGAAAACGCAAAGTTTATGTAATGAGACCAAAATAACAAAACAGCGTCTTTTTGCTTCCCTATGCATAGAAAGAATACGAATAAGCTTTGATTGGGCTTATTTCAATTCACATGTTGTTTTTTGGGTGTTCACCAGAATCAACCCAACCAAAGCAAAAAGGCCTTGTGGGTTCCATCTGCACTAAAAAAAGACGATAAAGCTCTGATTGGGCTTATTTCAAATTGGTGTTTTCATGTCGTGTTCTTTGGTGTTAATGCATATTGACCCAGAAATCGCAAAGTGTGTGTATTGAAACCAAAATATCAAAACACCGTCTTTTCACATGCATATGAGTAGAAAGAAGACGAATAAGCTTTAATTGTGCTTATTTCAATTCGCATGGTGTTTTTTTGGGTGTGCACCAGCATCACCCCCAACCAAACAAAAAAGGTGTTTTGGATTCTATCTACATAAAAAGAAGATGATAACGCTCTGATTGGGCTGATTTCAAATTGATGTTTTTGGGGTTAGAATGCACATTCACCCAAAAATCGCAGTGACATGTTTGTTATCAGCATAGGTGTTATCAGCATAGGTGTTTTGGTTCCATCGCAAAAGAAAGCTTGGATTATTCTTTCGGTGTTCATTCACTCACAAATAGCAGAGCGATGCGTAATAAGCTTAAACAAAGCCAAACAGGTTGTTTTGGGTTCCAGCTACATAGAAAGAAGCATCTTGGATTTCGCCTATTTCATGTCGTGTTCTTTGGTGTTAATGCACATTGACCCAGAAATCGCAAAGTGTATGTAATGAGACCAACATTAGAAAACACCGTCTTTTCGCTTCCATATGTATGGAAAGAAGACGAATAAGCTTTCACAGGACTTATTTCAATTCTCATGGTGTTTTTTCAGTGTGCACCAGAATGGCCCCCAAAAAGGTGTTTTGGGTTCCATCTACATAAAAGGAAGACGAATAGGCTTTGATTGAGCTTATTTCAAATTGGTGTTTTCGGGGTTACAATGCACATTCACCCAAAAATCGCAGAGTGAAATGTTTGTCATGATAAAGCTCTGATTGGGCTTATTTCCAATTGTTGGTTTTGGGGTTAGAATGCACAATCACCCCGAAATCGCAGATGCTAAATGTTTGTTATCAGTCCAAATCAAGAATAGGTGTTTTGGTTCCATCTCAATAGAAAGAAGACGAATAAGCTTTAATTGTTCTTTCGGTGTTCATTCACCCACAAACAGCAAAGCGAGGTGTAGTAAGCCAAAACAAAGCAAAACAGGTTGTTTTGGCTTCCATCTACATAGAAAGAAGAATCTTGGATGTCACGTATTTCATGTCGTGTTCTTTGGTGTAAATGCACATTGATCCAGAAATCGCACAGTGTATGTAATGAGACCAATATAACACTACACTGTCTTTTCGCTTCCATGTGCGTAGAAAGAAGAAAGAAGCTTTGATTGTGCTTATTTCAATTTGCATGGTGTTTTTTGGGTGTGCACCAGAATCAGCCCCAACCAAACAAAAAAGGTGTTTTGGACTCTATCTACATAAAAAGAAGATGATAACGCTCTGATTGGGCTGATTTCAAATGGGTCTTTTGGGGGTTAGAATGCACATTGACCCAGAAATCGCAAAGTGTGTGTAATGAGACCAAATAAAGCATAGGTGTTTTGGTTCCATCGCAATAGAAAGCTTCGATAGTTCTTTCGGTGTTCATTCACTCACAAAGCGTGAGGCTAGGGCTTCCTCTTTTCGCCCATGCATCGGATTGATCACAGCGAAGGGAGATGGTTGTATTTTTCTACTAATTACCCATTATCCTTGTGTCTTTGGCCTGCTTTAATTGCGTTAGCTCAATTTAATTCTTAATTTTGTCCTTTGATTAAGTTTCCTCTGTGTAATAATTATTAATTTTATTTTAATTTTCCCTCTCTCCTTCTAAAATTTTTACCCTTCATTCCCACCCCCCTTAGTCCTTTAATTTTCCCCTATCCCCCCTCCCCCCCCACTGTAGCTTACCTTAACGTTCGGAGGCACTAGGCCTCTGCGAAGTGCGCCCAGCCGCAGGGGCGCAGCTGCCTAGGCCTGGCTCCTGGTTGGACGAAGGGCCTTTTTTCGGCAGCGCCTGGTACCGTGCCGCAGCGGGGGGTGCCTCCAGCCCTGCTGGGCCTTCTTAGGCTTTTCCGAGCCCCCCCCCCCCGCCGATTTCCGAGGCCGGATTCGGTCTTCTTTTGTCCTTGGCGGCCCTCCTTGCGAAGCGGGGAGGCCTGGTGTCTTGCGGGGCTGCAGGGAGGCAGGCGCGGCCTAACTTGGGCCTGGGTGCAGGCCCATTGTGTTCAGCTGCCTTTCCCTGTTGCGTTTTGGCGGGAACGCCATTTTCCAGGCTTAAATTGCTCACGCAGGCCATCTAGTGGCCGTTCTGAGCATTGCAGCCTCCCTGATTTAATTATAAGAAATACTTTAGACTGTTAACTGCTGCCACTTTGTGGACATTCTGTGCATTGCAGCCTGTTGTTTTATTTGAGTACAGGGAAGCTAATTTGCTGCCAGCTAGTGGCCAATAAAGGAAAAGGCACTTTCTGCTTAATTGTATGCTCCTTAATTGAGTAGCTTACTCTTTTATTTGGGTTCATTTTGTGATCGCCAGGTATCTGGGGTGCATTAACTTCTTTTCTCATGTTGATATTTCTCTTTTTTGGTAGCCGTCATGTCTCCGAAGAGAGTCCCAGTGCAGTCTGCCTTGACCGTTCCGCCTAAAAGAAAGAAGACGAATAAGCTTTAATCGTGCTTATTTCAATTCGCATGGTGTTTTTGGGTGTGCATCAGAATCACCCCCAACCAAACAAAAAAGGTGTTTTGAATTCTATCTACATAAAAAGAAGATGATAACGCTCTGATTGGGCTGATTTCAAATTGATGTTTTTGGGGTTAGAATGCACATTCACCCAAAAATCGCAGTGACATGTTTGTTATCAGCATAGGTGTTATCAGCATAGGTGTTTTGGTTCCATCGCAAAAGAAAGCTTGGATTATTCTTTCGGTGTTCATTCACTCACAAATAGCAGAGCGATGCGTAATAAGCTTAAACAAAGCCAAACAGGTTGTTTTGGGTTCCAGCTACATAGAAAGAAGCATCTTGGATTTCGCCTATTTCATGTCGTGTTCTTTGGTGTTAATGCACATTGACCCAGAAATCGCAAAGTGTATGTAATGAGACCAACATTAGAAAACACCGTCTTTTCGCTTCCATATGTATGGAAAGAAGACGAATAAGCTTTCACAGGACTTATTTCAATTCTCATGGTGTTTTTTCGGTGTGCACCATAATTGCCCCCAAAAAGGTGTTTTGGGTTCCATCTACATAAAAGGAAGACGAATAGGCTTTGATTGAGCTTATTTCAAATTGGTGTTTTCGGGGTTACAATGCACATTTACCCAAAAATCGCAGAGTGAAATGTTTGTCATGAGCCCAAATTAAACATAGGTGTCTGGGTTCCATCTCAATAAAAAGGGGACGAATAAGCTTTGATTGTTCTTTCGTTGTTCATTCACCCACAAATAGCAAAGCGAAGTTTAATCAGCCAAAACAAAGCAAAACAGGTTCTTTTGCGGTCCATCTACATCGCAAGAAGAATCATGGCTTTCGCTTATTTCAAGTCGTGTTCTTTGGTGAAAATGCACATTGACTCAGAAATCGCACAGTGTATGTACTGAAACCAACATAACAAAACACCGTCTTTTCGCTTCCCTATGAGTAGAAAGAAGACGAATAAGCTTTAATTGTGCTTATTTGAATTCGCATGGTGTTTTTTGGGTGTGCACCAGAATCACCCCCAACCAAAGCAAAAAGGTGTTTTGGGTTCCATCTTCATAAAAAGAAGATGATAACGCTCTGATTGGGCTTATTTCAAATTGGTGTTTTTGGGGTTAGAATGCACATTCACCCAAAAATTGCAGTGACATGTTTGTTATCAGCCCTAATCAAGCATAGGTGTTTTGGGTCAATCTCAATAGAAAGAGGACAAATAAGCTTTGATTTTTCTTTCGGTGTTCATTCAGCCACAAATAGCATAACGAAGTTTAATAAGTCTAAACTAGGCAAAAGAGTTTCTTTTGGGTTCCAACTACATAGAAAGAAGAATCTTGCATTTCGCTCATTTCAATTTGGGTTCTTTGGTGTTAATGCACATTCACCCAGAAAACGCAAAGTTTATGTAATGAGACCAAAATAACAAAACAGCGTCTTTTTGCTTCCCTATGCATAGAAAGAATACGAATAAGCTTTGATTGGGCTTATTTCAATTCACATGTTGTTTTTTGGGTGTTCACCAGAATCAACCCAACCAAAGCAAAAAGGCCTTGTGGGTTCCATCTGCACTAAAAAAAGATGATAAAGCTCTGATTGGGCTTATTTCAAATTGGTGTTTTCATGTCGTGTTCTTTGGTGTTAATGCATATTGACCCAGAAATCGCAAAGTGTGTGTATTGAAACCAAAATATCAAAACACCGTCTTTTCACATGCATATGAGTAGAAAGAAGACGAATAAGCTTTAATTGTGCTTATTTCAATTCGCATGGTGTTTTTTTGGGTGTGCACCAGCATCACCCCCAACCAAACAAAAAAGGTGTTTTGGATTCTATCTACATAAAAAGAAGATGATAACGCTCTGATTGGGCTGATTTCAAATTGATGTTTTTGGGGTTAGAATGCACATTCACCCAAAAATCGCAGTGACATGTTTGTTATCAGCATAGGTGTTATCAGCATAGGTGTTTTGGTTCCATCGCAAAAGAAAGCTTGGATTATTCTTTCGGTGTTCATTCACTCACAAATAGCAGAGCGATGCGTAATAAGCTAAACAAAGCCAAACAGGTTGTTTTGGGTTCCAGCTACATAGAAAGAAGCATCTTGGATTTCGCCTATTTCATGTCGTGTTCTTTGGTGTTAATGCACATTGACCCAGATATCGCAGTGTATGTAATGAGACCAACATTAGAAAACACCGTCTTTTCGCTTCCATATGTATGGAAAGAAGACGAATAAGCTTTCACAGGACTTATTTCAATTCTCATGGTGTTTTTTCGGTGTGCACCAGAATTGCCCCCAAAAAGGTGTTTTGGGTTCCATCTACATAAAAGGAAGACGAATAGGCTTTGATTGAGCTTATTTCAAATTGGTGTTTTCGGGGTTACAATGCACATTCACCCAAAAATCGCAGAGTGAAATGTTTGTCATGATAAAGCTCTGATTGGGCTTATTTCCAATTGTTGGTTTTGGGGTTAGAATGCACATTCACCCCGAAATCGCAGATGCTAAATGTTTGTTATCAATCCAAATCAAGAATAGGTGTTTTGGTTCCATCTCAATAGAAAGAAGACGAATAAGCTTTAATTGTTCTTTCGGTGTTCATTCACCCACAAACAGCAAAGCGAGGTGTAGTAAGCCAAAACAAAGCAAAACAGGTTGTTTTGGCTTCCATCTACATAGAAAGAAGAATCTTGGATGTCACGTATTTCATGTCGTGTTCTTTGGTGTAAATGCACATTGATCCAGAAATCGCACAGTGTATGTAATGAGACCAATATAACACAACACTGTCTTTTCGCTTCCATGTGCGTAGAAAGAAGAGGAATAAGCTTTGATTGTGCTTATTTCAATTTGCATGGTGTTTTTTGGGTGTGCACCAGAATCAGCCCCAACCCAAGCAAAAAGGTGTTTTGGACTCTATCTACATAAAAAGAAGATGATAACGCTCTGATTGGGCTGATTTCAAATTGGTCTTTTGGGGGTTAGAATGCACATTGACCCAGAAATCGCAAAGTGTGTGTAATGAGACCAAATAAAGCATAGGTGTTTTGGTTCCATCGCAATAGAAAGCTTCGATAGTTCTTTCGGTGTTCATTCACTCACAAAGCGTGAGGCTAGGGCTTCCTCTTTTCGCCCATGCATCGGATTGATCACAGCGAAGGGAGATGGTTGTATTTTTCTACTAATTACCCATTATCCTTGTGTCTTTGGCCTGCTTTAATTGCGTTAGCTCGATTAAATTCTTAATTTTGTCCTTTGATTAAGTTTCCTCTGTGTAATAATTATTAATTTTATTTTAATTTTCCCTCTCTCCTTCTAAAATTTTTACCCTTCATTCCCACCCCCCTTAGTCCTTTAATTTTCCCCTATCCCCCCTCCCCCCCCACTGTAGCTTACCTTAACGTTCGGAGGCACTAGGCCTCTGCGAAGTGCGCCCAGCCGCAGGGGCGCAGCTGCCTAGGCCTGGCTCCTGGTTGGACGAAGGGCCTTTTTTCGGCAGCGCCTGGTACCGTGCCGCAGCGGGGGGTGCCTCCAGCTCTGCTGGGCCTTCTTAGGCTTTCCCGAGCCCCCCCCCCCGCCGATTTCCGAGGCCGGATTCGGCCTTCTTTTGTCCTTGGCAGCCCTCCCTGCGAAGCGGGGAGGCCTGGTGTCTTGCGGGGCTGCAGGGAGGCAGGCGCGGCCTAACTTGGGCCTGGGTGCAGGCCCATTGTGTTCAGCTGCCTTTCCCTGCTGCGTTTTGGCGGGAACGCCATTTTCCAGGCTTAAATTGCTCACGCAGGCCATCTAGTGGCCGTTCTGAGCATTGCAGCCTCCCTGATTTAATTATAAAGAAATACTTTAGACTGTTAACTGCTGCCACTTTGTGGACATTCTGTGCATTGCAGCCTGTTGTTTTATTTGAGTACAGGGAAGCTAATTTGCTGCCAGCTAGTGGCCAATAAAGGAAAAGGCACTTTCTGCTTAATTGTATGCTCCTTAATTGAGTAGCTTACTCTTTTATTTGGGTTCATTTTGTGATCGCCAGGTATCTGGGGTGCATTAACTTCTTTTCTCATGTTGATATTTCTCTTTTTTGGTAGCCGTCATGTCTCCGAAGAGAGTCCCAGTGCAGTCTGCCTTGACCGTTCCGCCTAAAAGAAAGAAGACGAATAAGCTTTAATCGTGCTTATTTCAATTCGCATGGTGTTTTTGGGTGTGCATCAGAATCACCCCCAACCAAACAAAAAAGGTGTTTTGGATTCTATCTACATAAAAAGAAGATGATAACGCTCTGATTGGGCTGATTTCAAATTGATGTTTTTGGGGTTAGAATGCACATTCACCCAAAAATCGCAGTGACATGTTTGTTATCAGCATAGGTGTTATCAGCATAGGTGTTTTGGTTCCATCGCAAAAGAAAGCTTGGATTATTCTTTCGGTGTTCATTCACTCACAAATAGCAGAGCGATGCGTAATAAGCTTAAACAAAGCCAAACAGGTTGTTTTGGGTTCCAGCTACATAGAAAGAAGCATCTTGGATTTCGCCTATTTCATGTCGTGTTCTTTGGTGTTAATGCACATTGACCCAGAAATCGCAAAGTGTATGTAATGAGACCAACATAAGAAAACACCGTCTTTTCGCTTCCATATGCATAGAAAGAAGACGAATAAGCTTTCCCAGGGCTTAATCAATTCTCATGGTGTTTTTTGGGTGTGCACCAGAATCGCCCCCAACCCAAGCAAAAAGGTGTTTTGGGTTCCATCTACATAAAAGGAAGACGAATAGGCTTTGATTGAGCTTATTTCAAATTGGTGTTTTCGGGGTTACAATGCACATTTACCCAAAAATCGCAGAGTGAAATGTTTGTCATGAGCCCAAATTAAACATAGGTGTCTGGGTTCCATCTCAATAAAAAGAGGACGAATAAGCTTTGATTGTTCTTTCGTTGTTCATTCACCCACAAATAGCAAAGCGAAGTTTAATCAGCCAAAACAAAGCAAAACAGGTTCTTTTGCGGTCCATCTACATCGCAAGAAGAATCATGGCTTTCGCTTATTTCAAGTCGTGTTCTTTGGTGAAAATGCACATTGACTCAGAAATCGCACAGTGTATGTACTGAAACCAACATAACAAAACACCGTCTTTTCGCTTCCCTATGAGTAGAAAGAAGACGAATAAGCTTTAATTGTGTTTATTTGAATTCGCATGGTGTTTTTTGGGTGTGCACCAGAATCACCCCAACCAAAGCAAAAAGGTGTTTTGGGTTCCATCTTCATAAAAAGAAGATGATAACGCTCTGATTGGGCTTATTTCAAATTGGTGTTTTTGGGGTTAGAATGCACATTCACCCAAAAATTGCAGTGACATGTTTGTTATCAGCCCTAATCAAGCATAGGTGTTTTGGGTCAATCTCAATAGAAAGAGGACAAATAAGCTTTGATTTTTCTTTCGGTGTTCATTCAGCCACAAATAGCATAACGAAGTTTAATAAGTCTAAACTAGGCAAAAGAGTTTCTTTTGGGTTCCAACTACATAGAAAGAAGAATCTTGCATTTCGCTCATTTCAATTTGGGTTCTTTGGTGTTAATGCACATTCACCCAGAAAACGCAAAGTTTATGTAATGAGACCAAAATAACAAAACAGCGTCTTTTTGCTTCCCTATGCATAGAAAGAATACGAATAAGCTTTGATTGGGCTTATTTCAATTCACATGTTGTTTTTTGGGTGTTCACCAGAATCAACCCAACCAAAGCAAAAAGGCCTTGTGGGTTCCATCTGCACTAAAAAAAGATGATAAAGCTCTGATTGGGCTTATTTCAAATTGGTGTTTTCATGTCGTGTTCTTTGGTGTTAATGCATATTGACCCAGAAATCGCAAAGTGTGTGTATTGAAACCAAAATATCAAAACACCGTCTTTTCACATGCATATGAGTAGAAAGAAGACGAATAAGCTTTAATTGTGCTTATTTCAATTCGCATGGTGTTTTTTTGGGTGTGCACCAGCATCACCCCCAACCAAACAAAAAAGGTGTTTTGGATTCTATCTACATAAAAAGAAGATGATAACGCTCTGATTGGGCTGATTTCAAATTGATGTTTTTGGGGTTAGAATGCACATTCACCCAAAAATCGCAGTGACATGTTTGTTATCAGCATAGGTGTTATCAGCATAGGTGTTTTGGTTCCATCGCAAAAGAAAGCTTGGATTATTCTTTCGGTGTTCATTCACTCACAAATAGCAGAGCGATGCGTAATAAGCTAAACAAAGCCAAACAGGTTGTTTTGGGTTCCAGCTACATAGAAAGAAGCATCTTGGATTTCGCCTATTTCATGTCGTGTTCTTTGGTGTTAATGCACATTGACCCAGATATCGCAGTGTATGTAATGAGACCAACATTAGAAAACACCGTCTTTTCGCTTCCATATGTATGGAAAGAAGACGAATAAGCTTTCACAGGACTTATTTCAATTCTCATGGTGTTTTTTCGGTGTGCACCAGAATTGCCCCCAAAAAGGTGTTTTGGGTTCCATCTACATAAAAGGAAGACGAATAGGCTTTGATTGAGCTTATTTCAAATTGGTGTTTTCGGGGTTACAATGCACATTCACCCAAAAATCGCAGAGTGAAATGTTTGTCATGATAAAGCTCTGATTGGGCTTATTTCCAATTGTTGGTTTTGGGGTTAGAATGCACATTCACCCCGAAATCGCAGATGCTAAATGTTTGTTATCAATCCAAATCAAGAATAGGTGTTTTGGTTCCATCTCAATAGAAAGAAGACGAATAAGCTTTAATTGTTCTTTCGGTGTTCATTCACCCACAAACAGCAAAGCGAGGTGTAGTAAGCCAAAACAAAGCAAAACAGGTTGTTTTGGCTTCCATCTACATAGAAAGAAGAATCTTGGATGTCACGTATTTCATGTCGTGTTCTTTGGTGTAAATGCACATTGATCCAGAAATCGCACAGTGTATGTAATGAGACCAATATAACACAACACTGTCTTTTCGCTTCCATGTGCGTAGAAAGAAGAGGAATAAGCTTTGATTGTGCTTATTTCAATTTGCATGGTGTTTTTTGGGTGTGCACCAGAATCAGCCCCAACCCAAGCAAAAAGGTGTTTTGGACTCTATCTACATAAAAAGAAGATGATAACGCTCTGATTGGGCTGATTTCAAATTGGTCTTTTGGGGGTTAGAATGCACATTGACCCAGAAATCGCAAAGTGTGTGTAATGAGACCAAATAAAGCATAGGTGTTTTGGTTCCATCGCAATAGAAAGCTTCGATAGTTCTTTCGGTGTTCATTCACTCACAAAGCGTGAGGCTAGGGCTTCCTCTTTTCGCCCATGCATCGGATTGATCACAGCGAAGGGAGATGGTTGTATTTTTCTACTAATTACCCATTATCCTTGTGTCTTTGGCCTGCTTTAATTGCGTTAGCTCGATTAAATTCTTAATTTTGTCCTTTGATTAAGTTTCCTCTGTGTAATAATTATTAATTTTATTTTAATTTTCCCTCTCTCCTTCTAAAATTTTTACCCTTCATTCCCACCCCCCTTAGTCCTTTAATTTTCCCCTATCCCCCCTCCCCCCCCACTGTAGCTTACCTTAACGTTCGGAGGCACTAGGCCTCTGCGAAGTGCGCCCAGCCGCAGGGGCGCAGCTGCCTAGGCCTGGCTCCTGGTTGGACGAAGGGCCTTTTTTCGGCAGCGCCTGGTACCGTGCCGCAGCGGGGGGTGCCTCCAGCTCTGCTGGGCCTTCTTAGGCTTTCCCGAGCCCCCCCCCCCCCGCCGATTTCCGAGGCCGGATTCGGCCTTCTTTTGTCCTTGGCAGCCCTCCCTGCGAAGCGGGGAGGCCTGGTGTCTTGCGGGGCTGCAGGGAGGCAGGCGCGGCCTAACTTGGGCCTGGGTGCAGGCCCATTGTGTTCAGCTGCCTTTCCCTGCTGCGTTTTGGCGGGAACGCCATTTTCCAGGCTTAAATTGCTCACGCAGGCCATCTAGTGGCCGTTCTGAGCATTGCAGCCTCCCTGATTTAATTATAAAGAAATACTTTAGACTGTTAACTGCTGCCACTTTGTGGACATTCTGTGCATTGCAGCCTGTTGTTTTATTTGAGTACAGGGAAGCTAATTTGCTGCCAGCTAGTGGCCAATAAAGGAAAAGGCACTTTCTGCTTAATTGTATGCTCCTTAATTGAGTAGCTTACTCTTTTATTTGGGTTCATTTTGTGATCGCCAGGTATCTGGGGTGCATTAACTTCTTTTCTCATGTTGATATTTCTCTTTTTTGGTAGCCGTCATGTCTCCGAAGAGAGTCCCAGTGCAGTCTGCCTTGACCGTTCCGCCTAAAAGAAAGAAGACGAATAAGCTTTAATCGTGCTTATTTCAATTCGCATGGTGTTTTTGGGTGTGCATCAGAATCACCCCCAACCAAACAAAAAAGGTGTTTTGGATTCTATCTACATAAAAAGAAGATGATAACGCTCTGATTGGGCTGATTTCAAATTGATGTTTTTGGGGTTAGAATGCACATTCACCCAAAAATCGCAGTGACATGTTTGTTATCAGCATAGGTGTTATCAGCATAGGTGTTTTGGTTCCATCGCAAAAGAAAGCTTGGATTATTCTTTCGGTGTTCATTCACTCACAAATAGCAGAGCGATGCGTAATAAGCTTAAACAAAGCCAAACAGGTTGTTTTGGGTTCCAGCTACATAGAAAGAAGCATCTTGGATTTCGCCTATTTCATGTCGTGTTCTTTGGTGTTAATGCACATTGACCCAGAAATCGCAAAGTGTATGTAATGAGACCAACATAAGAAAACACCGTCTTTTCGCTTCCATATGCATAGAAAGAAGACGAATAAGCTTTCCCAGGGCTTAATCAATTCTCATGGTGTTTTTTGGGTGTGCACCAGAATCGCCCCCAACCCAAGCAAAAAGGTGTTTTGGGTTCCATCTACATAAAAGGAAGACGAATAGGCTTTGATTGAGCTTATTTCAAATTGGTGTTTTCGGGGTTACAATGCACATTTACCCAAAAATCGCAGAGTGAAATGTTTGTCATGAGCCCAAATTAAACATAGGTGTCTGGGTTCCATCTCAATAAAAAGAGGACGAATAAGCTTTGATTGTTCTTTCGTTGTTCATTCACCCACAAATAGCAAAGCGAAGTTTAATCAGCCAAAACAAAGCAAAACAGGTTCTTTTGCGGTCCATCTACATCGCAAGAAGAATCATGGCTTTCGCTTATTTCAAGTCGTGTTCTTTGGTGAAAATGCACATTGACTCAGAAATCGCACAGTGTATGTACTGAAACCAACATAACAAAACACCGTCTTTTCGCTTCCCTATGAGTAGAAAGAAGACGAATAAGCTTTAATTGTGTTTATTTGAATTCGCATGGTGTTTTTTGGGTGTGCACCAGAATCACCCCAACCAAAGCAAAAAGGTGTTTTGGGTTCCATCTTCATAAAAAGAAGATGATAACGCTCTGATTGGGCTTATTTCAAATTGGTGTTTTTGGGGTTAGAATGCACATTCACCCAAAAATTGCAGTGACATGTTTGTTATCAGCCCTAATCAAGCATAGGTGTTTTGGGTCAATCTCAATAGAAAGAGGACAAATAAGCTTTGATTTTTCTTTCGGTGTTCATTCAGCCACAAATAGCATAACGAAGTTTAATAAGTCTAAACTAGGCAAAAGAGTTTCTTTTGGGTTCCAACTACATAGAAAGAAGAATCTTGCATTTCGCTCATTTCAATTTGGGTTCTTTGGTGTTAATGCACATTCACCCAGAAAACGCAAAGTTTATGTAATGAGACCAAAATAACAAAACAGCGTCTTTTTGCTTCCCTATGCATAGAAAGAATACGAATAAGCTTTGATTGGGCTTATTTCAATTCACATGTTGTTTTTTGGGTGTTCACCAGAATCAACCCAACCAAAGCAAAAAGGCCTTGTGGGTTCCATCTGCACTAAAAAAAGATGATAAAGCTCTGATTGGGCTTATTTCAAATTGGTGTTTTCATGTCGTGTTCTTTGGTGTTAATGCATATTGACCCAGAAATCGCAAAGTGTGTGTATTGAAACCAAAATATCAAAACACCGTCTTTTCACATTGTCAGGGCTGGCTCCGGGTCCCAGCTCACCAAGGACCAACGCTAGCCGATAGTACAGTATCAAAGTCTTTATTGAAGAATAGTCTCCATTTACAAGTCTCAGCGTCCCAGCCCTACGTCTGGACTTTAGACCGGCGAAGCTCTGTCTGGATCTCCACCCCCTGTGCACCAGTTTAAGACTCTAAGCTTACTCCACCTCTTCCTTCTTTCTCTCTTCCTCTGGGTCTTACTACCCCCCGGGGTCTCATTCCTCCTGGACTCTTCCGACGCAGAGCTTGACCCCTCTGACTCCTCCCCTTCTCTTCGGCGGGCTTTAGGACCTGGCTCTCTACCCGGGCTGCCCACCTTGCCGCCCTCCTGTACATTTGAACTTGGCGCGCGCGCGCGTTTTACTTTCCGGATGACCGTTTCCTCGCTCCCTGACGAGGGTGTGGTCACTCCTGCCTCACGTTCTCCCTCTGCCTGCGCGCTCCCTGATCCCGATGCCTTGGATTCCTCCCCCCTACTGCACTCTGGGGGGGACGCTGGTCCGGATTTCCAGCTGCTACTCTCTGAGTCCCCTCTGGCCCCTTCTTCCCGAGGTGTCCCCCTGGGCACTCCCCTTGCCCTGACCATGGGGGCCCCTTTCTGTGAATCCTCCGAGTCACTGGAGAGACTCAGAGACCTCGGACTACTGTCGCCGCTGACATTTCCTTCCGACTCCTCCCCCTCGCTCTCCGTTTCTTCCCTCTCCTGTGACTCTGCTCCTGAACCCCTGACATCCATCCCCCCCTCGAAGCCCCCCCTTCCCCCCTCCCCTTCCTCCGGCGGGGGTGCTGGGTGCTCCGTCGTTGTGGGGGTGAATGGTGGATACAGTTCGTCCCCCGTGGCGTGCATCCAGTTAGAGAAATCCGGCTCGTCCTCCATGTCTTCGCCGACCTCGTTCTCCTCTGCTTCCATCTCCGTGCCGCCATGCTCGAACCCAACATCCTCCCCCATCACGTCCATGTCCCTCTCACCCTCGTTCCCCTCTGGGTCCGTTGCCTGCCAAGGGCCCCTCAGCCACCTCTCCTCTCCTCGATTGTCCCACCAAAAGGAGCGGTCTGAGGCAAACCCCGAGGGCGAGCCCTCCGGTGAACGTGTTTCTAATGCTGGTTCTTCGTCCGAGGTGAATCCCTGGAACGTGCTGGTAGAAAGCGTGGGTGTGAAAAGCCAGTCGTCGAAATACTCGGCTGGCATGGGCCTGTGTGGGAACAAGGCATGAAACTCCTCTTTGAGGAGAGGCTCGTCCAGGGCATAGTCCGGCACCCAACTGTTGGCGCTGGCCGGGGTACCTTCCCTTGCGAGAAAATATTCTACTCCCTCTTCCCCCCATCTCGAGTCCAAAATCTCTGTGACCTGGTTGATGGGTTCCCTTCTTGGCGACTCCCTCCTTGGGGGGATCTCCTTATACTGGTCTGGTGCCGTGCCCTGCGCCTGAAATCGGTGCGGTGCTTTGTAGGGCGTGAGCACCGACCTATGGAATACTGGGTGCATTCTGGATCCTTCCGGAAGTGTCAACCGGAAGGCCACCGGATTGATCTGTGCCTCAACTAGGTAAGGTCCTAGCTGCTTATGTCCGAGTTTCTTCTTAGCTAAGGATCTTGTCGGCACTGCGTGGGCCGCTAACCACACCCAGTCTCCCACCTGTATGTCTTCACCAACCCTCCTGTGCTTGTCAGCCTGCAGTTTGTATGCGTGCTTTGCCAGCTCTAACTGCCTCCTAAGCTGCTCGTGGACTTCCTGCAATTCTGCCGCCAAGACTTCCGCTGCCTGTGGCTCCCCCTCCCCCAGTCTCTCTAATCCCGGGAAGGTTCTGGGATGCCTCCCGTTGTTGGCGAAGAACGGCGTCACCCCTGTGGACACGTGCTTCGTGTTGTTGTAAGCGAACTCAGCGAGCGGCAGGTAGTCCACCCATGTCGTCGGCTGTTGATTTGCATAGCATCTCAGGTACTGCTGCATGACGGCGTTGACGCGTTCCGCTTGTCCGTTGGTCTGCGGGTGTCTCGCCGACGCTAGGTTGATCTTGACATTCAGGAAACCCATCAGCTTCTGCCAGAAGCTCGAAATGAACTGGCGCCCCCTGTCGGACAAAATAGACCGTGGCAGTCCATGCACTCTGAAGACGTGGTCTATGAACAGCTTGGCGGTCTGTTCTGCCGTGGCCACCTTCGCGCACGGAATGAAGTGGGCCATTTTAGTGAACATGTCCACCACCACCAGCACTGCCGTTTTACCCCTTGAGCTGGGTAAATCCGTGACAAAGTCCAGGGCCACCCTCTCCCACGGTTCGCTCGGAGTCTGCAGCGGTTCGAGCAGTCCCGCCGGAGGTTTGTGCACTGACTTGGCCCTTTGGCAGGTGTCGCACCTCGAGACGTACTCCGCGACTTCCCCCCGCATCTTGGGCCACCAAAAATCTCTGGCAACGAGGTCTGCCGTCTTCTCCTTGCCAAAGTGCCCGGCGGTGGGTGCGTCGTGTAACTGCTGCAGTACTTTCGCCCGGAGGTCGTCTCCCGGTACATAGAGAGCTCCTCTGCGGATGAGCAATCCGTCTCGTACTTGGAACTCGTCGTCCTTCACCGTGCCCTTGTGCACCTCCTCCATCTTGGCTTGTGCAAAGGGGTCCCCCTGCAGTGCTCGACGGACCGCCTCCAAGTCCACGGTTGCTGCAGCGCACGCCCACGCTTTCGGAGCGAAAATGTGCTTGGCCGCTGCTGGTGCCGCCTCTTCGAGGTATTGCGGCTTCCTGGACAGTGCATCCGCCATGATGTTGTTGTCGCCTGGGATGTATTCTATCCTGAAGTCGAAATCCGCAAAAAATTCCGCCCATCTGATGTGCCGCTGGTTTAGGAATCTTGCCGTGCGCCAGTACTCCAGGTTCTTATGATCCGTGCGAACCTGCACGGTGTGCTTGGCCCCGACGAGGAAGTGCCGCCACGCCTTGAATGCTGCATGAATGGCCAGCAACTCCCTGTCCCAGATGGTGTAGTTTTGCTCCGACTTGCTGAGCTTCCTAGAGTAGAAGGCACACGGTCTCCAGTCCCCATGCGGGTCCTCCTGCAACAGTACGGCGCCCACGGCTCTGTCTGAGGCGTCTGTTTCAACCCTCAGCGGTTTGTTGGGATTCACATGCAGTAGCTGCCCTTCGGACGAGAAGAGACGCTTAAGGTTCTGAAAGGACTGCTCTGCTTGCTCCGTCCAGATGAACTTCTTCTTCTTAGAGCTGAGCGTGTCAGTAATGGCCGCCGTCTGCATCGCGAACCCCTTGATGAACTTGCGGTAAAAGTTGGCGAACCCCACAAACCGCTGGACCTCCTTCCGATTGCGCGGGCTCTTCCAGTCCAACACTGCGCGAACCTTGGCGCTGTCCATGGCAAGCCCCTTGTCCGACAGCTTGTAGCCCAGGAAATCCACCTCCTTCCTGTCGAACTGGCACTTCTCCAGCTTGGCATACAGCCGATGCTCCTGCAGTCTCTGCAGAACTTCCTTGACGTCACCTTCGTGGGTCTCCTCAGATTCTGAGAATATCAGGATGTCGTCCAAGAAGCAGACGCATGTCTTGTAGAGGAGACCCGCCAGGACGTGATGCATGAAAGCTTGAAAACAGTGGGCGCCATTTTGTAAACCGAAGGGCATAACTCTGTATTCATATGTGCCCAGGGGCGTGAACATGGCAGTCTTCCACTCGTCTCCTTCCCGTATGCGAATCAGGTTGTACGCCCCTCGCAGATCCAACTTTGTAAAAACGCGTCTGTCAGGGGTTCAGGAGAAGAGTCACAGGAGAGGCAGGAAACGGAGAGCGAGGGGGAGGAGTCGGAAGGAAATGTCAGCGACGACAGTAGTCCGAGGTCTCTGAGTCTCTCCAGTGACTCGGAGGATTCACAGAAAGGGGCCCCCATGGTCAGGGCAAGGGGGACACCTCGGGAAGAAGGGGCCAGAGGGGACTCAGAGAGTAACAGCTGGAAATCCGGACCAGCTTCCCCCCCAGAGTGCAGTAGGGGGGAGGAGTCCAAGGCATCGGGATCAGGGAGCGCGCAGGCAGAGGGAGAGCGTGAGGCAGGAGTGGCCACACCCTCGTCAGGGAGCGAGGAAACGGTCATCAGGAAAGTTAAACGCGCGCGCGCGCCAAGTTCAAATGTACAGGAGGGCGGCAAGGTGGGCAGCCCGGGTAGGGAGCCAGGTCCTAAAGCACGCCGAAGAGAGGGGGAGGAGTCAGAGGGGTCAAGCTCTGCGTCAGAAGAGTCCAGGAGGGAAGAGACACCGGGGGGTAGTAAGACCCAGAGGAAGAGAGAGAGAAGGAGGAGGTGGAGTAAGATTAGAGTCTTAAGCCGGTGCACAGGGGGCGGAGATCCAGATAGAGCTTCGCCGGTCTAAAGCTCAGACGTAGAGCTGGGACGCTGAGATTTGTAAATGGAGACTATTCTTCAATAAAGACTTTGATACTGTACTACCGGCTAGCGTTGGTCCTTGGTGAGCTGGGACCCGGAGCCAGCTCTGACAGTAAGCTCTATCTCGAATTTTTAAGTTTTGGCACCAAGAACCTCGCCACGTGAGTTGACGCAGCGAGGGCAGAGGAGGGGTGCTTCCAGAGCTCACAAAACTCCGGCAAGATGACGACGGAAGAGCAGATATCAGCCCTGCAAGAAGCTGTGACACGACTCAGCACGGAGGTAATTGCATCCAGAAAAAGAGAGGAGGAAATGAGTAGCGCCTACCGGGATCTCCAAGTAAGATTGGACGTGATTTCCAAACAGGGGCCACCTGGATCCAAAGCAGAGGGCATTGGATTGGGAAAGAGGGGAGGCAGCCTTGTATCCCATTTTGACGGGAGTTTACAGCAGTACCCCAACTTTAGAGCAGACCTGTTGTTTGCGCTGGATCTGCTTGACAAAGACTTTAGAGATGAAAGAGAGAAAGTGGGGTTTATCCTATCCCATTTGCATGGTGAAGCCAAAACGTGGCTGAGAAATTTATGGAGGGACAATGATCCGGCGCTCCAAGACGCGAAGGCTTTCATTAAAGCTATGGACTCGTGTTTTTTATCAAAGATAGACGTTGATATTGCCAGGAGAGACATACATGGACTTAAGCAAGGCAAAGCCAGCGTGCGTCAGTACCATACGCGTTTCTTCGGACTGGTTCATGCACTGGGATGGGACAAAGCTTCTGCGCCAGTGAGAGATCTCTTTTGGGAGGGCTTGAATACAGAAGTAAAAGCCGAGATTGGAAGGGGGGAGAGGCCAAGGAGCACCCAGGAAGTGGTCCAGAGGGCTCTGGAGATCGGGGTGCATCTGGAGGAACGTCCTTGCAACAGAGAAGAAGGACGTTGGGGAAGGGCACCAGCCAGAGCACCTCCCTTCTATCCCAAAGAAGCAGCGCGTGCGCAGTCCACGCCCTCGCAAGGAGGGGGAGAGGAACCGATGGAGCTCGGAGGTGCCAGGGCTCAGTCAGCTACCAGAGCCCTGACGCCGGGAGCAGTCAAGACGAAGCCTCCTAGAGGGAACAGGAAGTGCTACATCTGCGACAGTGCTCAACACATGGCGAAAGAGTGTCCCCAGAGGCTCCACAAGCACACTGCAGCATCGGCAACAGTGACAGAAGCAACGCAGCAGGGAAACGACAGAGTCTGGCTGGAGGAAGAGGTACTGGGGTCCAGCCAGACAAATCAATGAAACAATCCCCAGAGATTTTGCAGCCCACAGACCCCCTCCCACCCAAACCAGTGGTGCAGCTTACAGCGTCTCTCCAACTGCCCAACGGAAGCACTCTGGAAGTGCCGATCACCATTGACTCCGGCAGCAACGCCGACTTTATAGGACTGGATTTTATTCAGCAACACAATATACCACTGCTGCCAGCCACACTGCCCCTGAAGGTTGTCACAGTGGATGGCAGAGACTTGCTAGGGGGGCAGGTGGTGCAACAAACGCAACCAATGGTGATGCGGATTGGGAATCACCAAGAGGTCATCAGCTTCAACGTCACCAAACTGTCAGGCACGCCGGTAGTCTTGGGCATGAGTTGGCTGCACAGGCACAGTCCAGCATTGGCGTGGTACCAGCGCCAATTGACCTTCGGTTCCTCCTATTGCGCGGAACATTGCATTCTTCATAGCCAAGAAGAAGGAGGGGAAGACACGCAGCTACAATTGAGCACGCTGCAAGCAGTGCCACGCAAGTACGCAGCGTTTTTGGAGGTTTTCTGCGAGAAGGAAGCAGACAAGCTGCCTCCCCACAGGCCCTATGACTGCCAGATTGACCTCCTGCCAGGGGCGACGCTGCCAGCCGGGAAACTGTATTCCATGTCTGAAGACGAGCTGCAGGAGCTCAAGGAGTTCATAGACCTCAACTTAAAGCGCGGTTTCATCCGGGAGTCGAAAGCAGCGGGGGGCAGTCCTGTATTCTTTGTGAAGAAAAAGGACACGCCCCAAAAAAGACTTGTAGTGGATTTCAGGCTCTTAAATTCAAAGACCAAGCCCACAGCCTTTCCAATGCCCAAAATAGATGACCTGCTTGCAACGGTGAGGAAAGGACGCGTTTTTACAAAGTTGGATCTGAGAGGGGCGTACAACCTGATTCGCATACGGGAGGGGGACGAGTGGAAGACTTCCATGTTCACGCCCCTGGGCACATATGAATATAGAGTTATGCCCTTCGGTTTACAAAATGGCGCCCACTGTTTTCAAGCGTTCATGCATCACGTCCTGGCGGGTCTTCTCTACAAGAAATGCGTCTGCTTCTTGGACGACATCCTCATATTCTCAGAATCTGAGGAGACCCACGAGGGGGACGTCAAGGAGGTTCTGCAGCGACTGCAGGAGCATCGGCTATACGCAAAGCTGGAGAAGTGCCAGTTCGACAGGAAGGAGGTGGATTTCCTGGGCTACAAGCTGTCGGACAAGGGGCTCGCCATGGACAGCGCCAAGGTTCGCGCGGTGTTGGATTGGAAGAGCCCGCGCAATCGGAAGGAGGTCCAGAGGTTTGTGGGGTTTGCCAACTTTTACCGCAAGTTCATCAAGGGGTTCGCGATGCAGACAGCGGCCATTACCGACACGCTCAGCTCCAAGAAGAAGAAGTTCATCTGGACGGAGCAAGCGGAGCAGTCCTTCCAGAACCTCAAGCGTCTCTTCTCGTCCGAAGGGCAGCTACTGCATGTGAATCCCAGCAAACCGCTGAGGGTTGAGACGGACGCCTCAGACAGAGCCGTGGGCGCCGTACTGTTGCAGGAGGACCCGCATGGGGACTGGAGACCGTGTGCCTTCTACTCTAGGAAGCTCAGCAAGTCAGAGCAGAACTACACCATCTGGGACAGGGAGTTGCTGGCCATTCACGCAGCATTCAAGGCGTGGCGGCACTTCCTCATCGGGGCCAAACACACAGTGCAGGTTCGCACGGATCATAAGAACTTGGAGTACTGGCGCACGGCAAGGTTCCTGAACCAGCGGCACATCAGATGGGCGGAGTTCTTTGCGGATTTCGACTTCAGGATAGAATACATCCCAGGCGACAACAACATCATGGCAGATGCACTGTCCAGAAAGCCGCAATACCTCGAAGAAGCGGCGCCAGCAGCGGCCAAGCACATTTTCGCCCAGAAAGCGTGGGCGTGCGCTTCCGCAACCGTGGACCTGGAGGCGGTCCGTCGAGCACTGCAGGAGGACTCCTTCGCTCTAGCCAAGATGGAGGAGGTGCGCAAGGGCACGGTGAAAGACGACGAGTTCCAAATACGGGACGGATTGCTCATCCGCAGAGGAGCACTCTATGTACCGGGAGATGAGCTCCGTGCGAAAGTACTGCAGCAGTTGCACGACGCACCCACCGCCGGGCACTTCGGCAAGGAGAAGACGGCGGAACTCGTTGCCAGAGATTTCTGGTGGCCCAAGATGAGGGGGGAAGTCGCGGAGTACGTCTCGAGGTGCGACACCTGCCAAAGGGCCAAGTCAGTGCACAAACCTCCGGCAGGACTGCTTGAACCGCTGCAGACCCCGAGCGAACCGTGGGAGAGGGTGGCACTGGACTTTGTCACGGATTTACCCAGCTCGAGGGGTAAAACGGCAGTGCTAGTGGTGGTGGACATGTTCACTAAAATGGCCCACTTCATTCCGTGCGCGAAGGTGGCCACAGCAGAACAGACCGCCAAACTGTTCATAGACCACGTCTTCAGGGTGCACGGACTGCCACGGTCTATCTTGTCCGACAGGGGGCGCCAGTTCATTTCGAGCTTCTGGCAGAAGCTGATGGGTTTCCTGAACGTCAAGATCAACCTAGCGTCGGCGAGACACCCGCAGACCAACGGACAAGCGGAGCGCGTCAACGCCATCATGCAGCAGTACTTGAGATGCTATGCAAATCAACAGCCGACGACATGGGTGGACTACCTGCCGCTCGCTGAGTTCGCTTACAACAACACGAAGCACGTGTCCACAGGGGTGACGCCGTTCTTCGCCAACAACGGGAGGCATCCCAGAACCTTCCCGGGATTAGAGAAACTGGGGGAGGGGGAGCCACAGGCAGCGGAAGTCTTGGCGGCGGAATTGCAGGAAGTTCAAGAGCAGCTTAGGAGGCAGTTAGAGCTTGCAAAGCACGCATACAAACTGCAGGCTGACAAGCACAGGAGGGTAGGTGAAGACATACAGGTGGGAGACTGGGTGTGGTTAGCGGCCCACGCAGTGCCGACCAGATCCTTAGCTAAGAAGAAACTCGGACATAAGCAACTAGGACCTTACCGAGTTGAAGCACAGATCAATCCGGTGGCCTTCCGGTTGACACTTCCGGAAGGATCCAGAATGCACCCAGTATTCCATAGGTCGGTGCTCACGCCCTACAAAGCACCTCACCGATTTCAGGAGCAGGGCACGGCACCAGACCCGTATAGGGAGGCCCCCCCAAGGAGGGAGTCGCCAAGAAGAGAACCCATCAACCAGGTCACAGAGATTTTGGACTCGAGATGGGGGGAAGAGGGAGTAGAATATTTTCTCGCAAGGGAAGGTACCCCGGCCAGCGCCAACAGTTGGGTGCCGGACTATGCCCTGGACGAGCCTCTCCTCAAAGAGGAGTTTCATGCCTTGTTCCCACACAGGCCCATGCCAGCCGAGTATTTCGACGACTGGCTTTTCACACCCACGCTTTCTACCAGCACGTTCCAGGGATTCACATCGGACGAAGAACCAGCATTAGAAACACGTTCACCGGAGGGCTCGCCCTCGGGGTTTGCCTCAGACCGCTCGTTTTGGTGGGACAATCGAGGAGAGGAGAGGTGGCTGAGGGGCCCTTGGCAGGCAACGGACCCAGAGGGGAACGAGGGTGAGAGGGACATGGACGTGATGGGGGAGGACGTGGGGTTCGAGCATGGCGGCACAGAGATGGAAGCAGAGGAGAACGAGGTCGGCGAAGACACGGAGCACGAGCCGGATTTATCGAACTGGATGCACGCCACGGGGGACGAACTGTATCCACCATTTACCCTCACAACGATGGAGCACCCGGCACCCCCGCCGGAGGAAGGGGAGGGGGGAAGGGGGGGCTTCGAGGGGGGGATGGATGTCAGGGGTTCAGGAGAAGAGTCACAGGAGAGGCAGGAAACGGAGAGCGAGGGGGAGGAGTCGGAAGGAAATGTCAGCGACGACAGTAGTCCGAGGTCTCTGAGTCTCTCCAGTGACTCGGAGGATTCACAGAAAGGGGCCCCCATGGTCAGGGCAAGGGGGACACCTCGGGAAGAAGGGGCCAGAGGGGACTCAGAGAGTAACAGCTGGAAATCCGGACCAGCTTCCCCCCCAGAGTGCAGTAGGGGGGAGGAGTCCAAGGCATCGGGATCAGGGAGCGCGCAGGCAGAGGGAGAGCGTGAGGCAGGAGTGGCCACACCCTCGTCAGGGAGCGAGGAAACGGTCATCAGGAAAGTTAAACGCGCGCGCGCGCCAAGTTCAAATGTACAGGAGGGCGGCAAGGTGGGCAGCCCGGGTAGGGAGCCAGGTCCTAAAGCACGCCGAAGAGAGGGGGAGGAGTCAGAGGGGTCAAGCTCTGCGTCAGAAGAGTCCAGGAGGGAAGAGACACCGGGGGGTAGTAAGACCCAGAGGAAGAGAGAGAGAAGGAGGAGGTGGAGTAAGATTAGAGTCTTAAGCCGGTGCACAGGGGGCGGAGATCCAGATAGAGCTTCGCCGGTCTAAAGCTCAGACGTAGAGCTGGGACGCTGAGATTTGTAAATGGAGACTATTCTTCAATAAAGACTTTGATACTGTACTACCGGCTAGCGTTGGTCCTTGGTGAGCTGGGACCCGGAGCCAGCTCTGACAGCGTCCTTTCCTCGCCGTCGCCAGCAGGTCATCTATCTTGGGCATGGGAAAGGCCGCGGGCTTGGTCTTTGAATTTAAGAGCCTGAAGTCCACCACAAGTCTTTTTTGGGGCGTGTCCCTTTTCTTCACAAAGAATACAGGACTGCCCCCCGCTGCCTTCGACTCCCGGATGAAACCGCGCTTCAAGTTGAGGTCTATGAACTCCTTGAGCTCCTGCAGCTCGTCCTCAGACATGGAATACAGTTTCCCGGCTGGCAGCGTCGCTCCTGGCAGGAGGTCAATCTTGCAGTCATAGGACCTGTGGGGAGGCAGCTTGTCCGCTTCCTTCTCGCAGAAAACCTCCAAAAACGCTGCGTACTTGCGTGCCACTGCTTGCAGCGTGCCTAAGTGCAGCTGCGGGTCGTCCCCTCCTTCTTCCGGGCTAGGAAGGATGCAATGTTCCGCGCAATAGGAGGAGCCGAAGGTCAGTTGGCGCTGGTACCACGCCAATGCTGGGCTGTGCCTGTGCAGCCAACTCATGCCGAGGACTACAGGCGTGTCCGACAGGTGGGTGACATTAAAGCTGATGACTTCTCGGTGATTTCCAATCCGCATCACCATTGGTTGCGTTTGTTGCACCACCTGCCCCCCTAACAAGTCCCTGCCATCCACCGTGACAACGTTCAGGGGCAGTGTGGCTGGCAGCAGTGGTATATTGTGCTGCTGAATGAATTCCAGTCCTATAAAGTCAGCGTTGCTGCCGGAGTCAATGGTGATCGGCACCTCCAGAGTGCGTCCATTGGGCAGTTGGAGAGACGCTGTAAGCTGCACCACTGGTTTGGGTGGGAGGGGGTCTGTGGGTTGCAAAAGTGCTGGGGATTGTTTCATTGACTTGTCTGGCTGGACCCCAGTGCCTCTTCCTCCAGCCAGACTCCGTCGTTTAACTGTTGCTGCGTTTTCAATTGAGCTGCTACTGCGACTGTTGCCGAGGCTGCAGTGTGCTTGTGGAGCCTCTGGGGACACTCTTTCGCCATGTGTTGAGCACTGTCGCAGATGTAGCACTTCCTGTTCCCTCTAGGAGGCTTCGTTTTGGCTGCTCCCGGTGTTAGGGCTCTGGTAGCTGACTGAGCCCTGGCACCTCCGATCTCCATCGGCTCTTCTCCCCCTCCCTGCGAGGGTGTGGAGTGCGCACGCGCTGCTTCTCTGGGAAAGAAGGGAGGTGCTCTGGCTGGTGCCCTTCCCCAACGCCCTTCTTCCCTGTTCCAAGGACGTTCTTCCAGATGCACCCCGATCTCCAGAGCCCTCTGGACTACCTGCTGGGTGCTCCTTGGTCTCTCCCCTCTTCCAATCTCCGCTTTTACATCTGCATTCAACCCCTCCCAAAAGAGGTCTCTGACTGGCGCAGAATCTTTTTCCCACCCCAGGGCATGAACCAGTCCGAAAAATCGAGTATGGTACTGCCGCACGCTGGCTTTGCCTTGTTTAAGTCCATGTATGTCCCTCCTGGCAATATCGACGTCTACCTTTGATAAAAAGCATGAGTCCATTGCTTTAATAAAAGCCTTCGCATCTTGGAGCGCTGGATCATTGTCCCTCCATAGATTCCGCAGCCACGTTTTGGCTTCCCCATGCAAATGGGACAAGATAAACCCCACTCTCTCTCTCTCATCTCTAAAGTCTTTGTCAAGTAGATCCAGCGCAAACAGCAGGTCTGCTCTGAAGTTGGGGTACTGCTGCAAACTCCCGTCGAAATGCGATACAAGGCTGCCTCCCCTTCTCCCCAAGCCAATGCCTTCTGCCTTGGATCCCGTTTGCCCCTGTTTAGAAAGCACGTCCAACCTGGCCTGGAGATCCCGGCAGGAGGTAACCATTTCCTCCTCTCTCTTCCTGGATGCAATTACCTCCGTGCTGAGGTGTGTCACCGCTTCTTGCAGGGCTTTTATCTGCTCTTCCGTCGTCATCTTGCCTGAGTTTTGTGAGCTCTGTAAGCACCCCTCCTCTGCCCTCGCTGCGTCGACTCACGTGGCGAGGTTCTTGGTGCCAAAACTTTAAAAAGGAGACAGAGCTTACTGTCAGGGCTGGCTCCGGGTCCCAGCTCACCAAGGACCAACGCTAGCCGATAGTACAGTATCAAAGTCTTTATTGAAGAATAGTCTCCATTTACAAGTCTCAGCGTCCCAGCCCTACGTCTGGACTTTAGACCGGCGAAGCTCTGTCTGGATCTCCACCCCCTGTGCACCAGTTTAAGACTCTAAGCTTACTCCACCTCTTCCTTCTTTCTCTCTTCCTCTGGGTCTTACTACCCCCCGGGGTCTCATTCCTCCTGGACTCTTCCGACGCAGAGCTTGACCCCTCTGACTCCTCCCCTTCTCTTCGGCGGGCTTTAGGACCTGGCTCTCTACCCGGGCTGCCCACCTTGCCGCCCTCCTGTACATTTGAACTTGGCGCGCGCGCGCGTTTTACTTTCCGGATGACCGTTTCCTCGCTCCCTGACGAGGGTGTGGTCACTCCTGCCTCACGTTCTCCCTCTGCCTGCGCGCTCCCTGATCCCGATGCCTTGGATTCCTCCCCCCTACTGCACTCTGGGGGGGACGCTGGTCCGGATTTCCAGCTGCTACTCTCTGAGTCCCCTCTGGCCCCTTCTTCCCGAGGTGTCCCCCTGGGCACTCCCCTTGCCCTGACCATGGGGGCCCCTTTCTGTGAATCCTCCGAGTCACTGGAGAGACTCAGAGACCTCGGACTACTGTCGCCGCTGACATTTCCTTCCGACTCCTCCCCCTCGCTCTCCGTTTCTTCCCTCTCCTGTGACTCTGCTCCTGAACCCCTGACATCCATCCCCCCCTCGAAGCCCCCCCTTCCCCCCTCCCCTTCCTCCGGCGGGGGTGCTGGGTGCTCCGTCGTTGTGGGGGTGAATGGTGGATACAGTTCGTCCCCCGTGGCGTGCATCCAGTTAGAGAAATCCGGCTCGTCCTCCATGTCTTCGCCGACCTCGTTCTCCTCTGCTTCCATCTCCGTGCCGCCATGCTCGAACCCAACATCCTCCCCCATCACGTCCATGTCCCTCTCACCCTCGTTCCCCTCTGGGTCCGTTGCCTGCCAAGGGCCCCTCAGCCACCTCTCCTCTCCTCGATTGTCCCACCAAAAGGAGCGGTCTGAGGCAAACCCCGAGGGCGAGCCCTCCGGTGAACGTGTTTCTAATGCTGGTTCTTCGTCCGAGGTGAATCCCTGGAACGTGCTGGTAGAAAGCGTGGGTGTGAAAAGCCAGTCGTCGAAATACTCGGCTGGCATGGGCCTGTGTGGGAACAAGGCATGAAACTCCTCTTTGAGGAGAGGCTCGTCCAGGGCATAGTCCGGCACCCAACTGTTGGCGCTGGCCGGGGTACCTTCCCTTGCGAGAAAATATTCTACTCCCTCTTCCCCCCATCTCGAGTCCAAAATCTCTGTGACCTGGTTGATGGGTTCCCTTCTTGGCGACTCCCTCCTTGGGGGGATCTCCTTATACTGGTCTGGTGCCGTGCCCTGCGCCTGAAATCGGTGCGGTGCTTTGTAGGGCGTGAGCACCGACCTATGGAATACTGGGTGCATTCTGGATCCTTCCGGAAGTGTCAACCGGAAGGCCACCGGATTGATCTGTGCCTCAACTAGGTAAGGTCCTAGCTGCTTATGTCCGAGTTTCTTCTTAGCTAAGGATCTTGTCGGCACTGCGTGGGCCGCTAACCACACCCAGTCTCCCACCTGTATGTCTTCACCAACCCTCCTGTGCTTGTCAGCCTGCAGTTTGTATGCGTGCTTTGCCAGCTCTAACTGCCTCCTAAGCTGCTCGTGGACTTCCTGCAATTCCGCCGCCAAGACTTCCGCTGCCTGTGGCTCCCCCTCCCCCAGTCTCTCTAATCCCGGGAAGGTTCTGGGATGCCTCCCGTTGTTGGCGAAGAACGGCGTCACCCCTGTGGACACGTGCTTCGTGTTGTTGTAAGCGAACTCAGCGAGCGGCAGGTAGTCCACCCATGTCGTCGGCTGTTGATTTGCATAGCATCTCAGGTACTGCTGCATGACGGCGTTGACGCGTTCCGCTTGTCCGTTGGTCTGCGGGTGTCTCGCCGACGCTAGGTTGATCTTGACATTCAGGAAACCCATCAGCTTCTGCCAGAAGCTCGAAATGAACTGGCGCCCCCTGTCGGACAAAATAGACCGTGGCAGTCCATGCACTCTGAAGACGTGGTCTATGAACAGCTTGGCGGTCTGTTCTGCCGTGGCCACCTTCGCGCACGGAATGAAGTGGGCCATTTTAGTGAACATGTCCACCACCACCAGCACTGCCGTTTTACCCCTTGAGCTGGGTAAATCCGTGACAAAGTCCAGGGCCACCCTCTCCCACGGTTCGCTCGGAGTCTGCAGCGGTTCGAGCAGTCCCGCCGGAGGTTTGTGCACTGACTTGGCCCTTTGGCAGGTGTCGCACCTCGAGACGTACTCCGCGACTTCCCCCCGCATCTTGGGCCACCAAAAATCTCTGGCAACGAGGTCTGCCGTCTTCTCCTTGCCAAAGTGCCCGGCGGTGGGTGCGTCGTGTAACTGCTGCAGTACTTTCGCCCGGAGGTCGTCTCCCGGTACATAGAGAGCTCCTCTGCGGATGAGCAATCCGTCTCGTACTTGGAACTCGTCGTCCTTCACCGTGCCCTTGTGCACCTCCTCCATCTTGGCTTGTGCAAAGGGGTCCCCCTGCAGTGCTCGACGGACCGCCTCCAAGTCCACGGTTGCTGCAGCGCACGCCCACGCTTTCGGAGCGAAAATGTGCTTGGCCGCTGCTGGTGCCGCCTCTTCGAGGTATTGCGGCTTCCTGGACAGTGCATCCGCCATGATGTTGTTGTCGCCTGGGATGTATTCTATCCTGAAGTCGAAATCCGCAAAAAATTCCGCCCATCTGATGTGCCGCTGGTTTAGGAATCTTGCCGTGCGCCAGTACTCCAGGTTCTTATGATCCGTGCGAACCTGCACGGTGTGCTTGGCCCCGACGAGGAAGTGCCGCCACGCCTTGAATGCTGCATGAATGGCCAGCAACTCCCTGTCCCAGATGGTGTAGTTTTGCTCCGACTTGCTGAGCTTCCTAGAGTAGAAGGCACACGGTCTCCAGTCCCCATGCGGGTCCTCCTGCAACAGTACGGCGCCCACGGCTCTGTCTGAGGCGTCTGTTTCAACCCTCAGCGGTTTGTTGGGATTCACATGCAGTAGCTGCCCTTCGGACGAGAAGAGACGCTTAAGGTTCTGAAAGGACTGCTCTGCTTGCTCCGTCCAGATGAACTTCTTCTTCTTAGAGCTGAGCGTGTCAGTAATGGCCGCCGTCTGCATCGCGAACCCCTTGATGAACTTGCGGTAAAAGTTGGCGAACCCCACAAACCGCTGGACCTCCTTCCGATTGCGCGGGCTCTTCCAGTCCAACACTGCGCGAACCTTGGCGCTGTCCATGGCAAGCCCCTTGTCCGACAGCTTGTAGCCCAGGAAATCCACCTCCTTCCTGTCGAACTGGCACTTCTCCAGCTTGGCATACAGCCGATGCTCCTGCAGTCTCTGCAGAACTTCCTTGACGTCACCTTCGTGGGTCTCCTCAGATTCTGAGAATATCAGGATGTCGTCCAAGAAGCAGACGCATGTCTTGTAGAGGAGACCCGCCAGGACGTGATGCATGAAAGCTTGAAAACAGTGGGCGCCATTTTGTAAACCGAAGGGCATAACTCTGTATTCATATGTGCCCAGGGGCGTGAACATGGCAGTCTTCCACTCGTCTCCTTCCCGTATGCGAATCAGGTTGTACGCCCCTCGCAGATCCAACTTTGTAAAAACGCGTCCTTTCCTCGCCGTCGCCAGCAGGTCATCTATCTTGGGCATGGGAAAGGCCGCGGGCTTGGTCTTTGAATTTAAGAGCCTGAAGTCCACCACAAGTCTTTTTTGGGGCGTGTCCCTTTTCTTCACAAAGAATACAGGACTGCCCCCCGCTGCCTTCGACTCCCGGATGAAACCGCGCTTCAAGTTGAGGTCTATGAACTCCTTGAGCTCCTGCAGCTCGTCCTCAGACATGGAATACAGTTTCCCGGCTGGCAGCGTCGCTCCTGGCAGGAGGTCAATCTTGCAGTCATAGGACCTGTGGGGAGGCAGCTTGTCCGCTTCCTTCTCGCAGAAAACCTCCAAAAACGCTGCGTACTTGCGTGCCACTGCTTGCAGCGTGCCTAAGTGCAGCTGCGGGTCGTCCCCTCCTTCTTCCGGGCTAGGAAGGATGCAATGTTCCGCGCAATAGGAGGAGCCGAAGGTCAGTTGGCGCTGGTACCACGCCAATGCTGGGCTGTGCCTGTGCAGCCAACTCATGCCGAGGACTACAGGCGTGTCCGACAGGTGGGTGACATTAAAGCTGATGACTTCTCGGTGATTTCCAATCCGCATCACCATTGGTTGCGTTTGTTGCACCACCTGCCCCCCTAACAAGTCCCTGCCATCCACCGTGACAACGTTCAGGGGCAGTGTGGCTGGCAGCAGTGGTATATTGTGCTGCTGAATGAATTCCAGTCCTATAAAGTCAGCGTTGCTGCCGGAGTCAATGGTGATCGGCACCTCCAGAGTGCGTCCATTGGGCAGTTGGAGAGACGCTGTAAGCTGCACCACTGGTTTGGGTGGGAGGGGGTCTGTGGGTTGCAAAAGTGCTGGGGATTGTTTCATTGACTTGTCTGGCTGGACCCCAGTGCCTCTTCCTCCAGCCAGACTCCGTCGTTTAACTGTTGCTGCGTTTTCAATTGAGCTGCTACTGCGACTGTTGCCGAGGCTGCAGTGTGCTTGTGGAGCCTCTGGGGACACTCTTTCGCCATGTGTTGAGCACTGTCGCAGATGTAGCACTTCCTGTTCCCTCTAGGAGGCTTCGTTTTGGCTGCTCCCGGTGTTAGGGCTCTGGTAGCTGACTGAGCCCTGGCACCTCCGATCTCCATCGGCTCTTCTCCCCCTCCCTGCGAGGGTGTGGAGTGCGCACGCGCTGCTTCTCTGGGAAAGAAGGGAGGTGCTCTGGCTGGTGCCCTTCCCCAACGCCCTTCTTCCCTGTTCCAAGGACGTTCTTCCAGATGCACCCCGATCTCCAGAGCCCTCTGGACTACCTGCTGGGTGCTCCTTGGTCTCTCCCCTCTTCCAATCTCCGCTTTTACATCTGCATTCAACCCCTCCCAAAAGAGGTCTCTGACTGGCGCAGAATCTTTTTCCCACCCCAGGGCATGAACCAGTCCGAAAAATCGAGTATGGTACTGCCGCACGCTGGCTTTGCCTTGTTTAAGTCCATGTATGTCCCTCCTGGCAATATCGACGTCTACCTTTGATAAAAAGCATGAGTCCATTGCTTTAATAAAAGCCTTCGCATCTTGGAGCGCTGGATCATTGTCCCTCCATAGATTCCGCAGCCACGTTTTGGCTTCCCCATGCAAATGGGACAAGATAAACCCCACTCTCTCTCTCTCATCTCTAAAGTCTTTGTCAAGTAGATCCAGCGCAAACAGCAGGTCTGCTCTGAAGTTGGGGTACTGCTGCAAACTCCCGTCGAAATGCGATACAAGGCTGCCTCCCCTTCACCCCAAGCCAATGCCTTCTGCCTTGGATCCCGTTTGCCCCTGTTTAGAAAGCACGTCCAACCTGGCCTGGAGATCCCGGCAGGAGGTAACCATTTCCTCCTCTCTCTTCCTGGATGCAATTACCTCCGTGCTGAGGTGTGTCACCGCTTCTTGCAGGGCTTTTATCTGCTCTTCCGTCGTCATCTTGCCTGAGTTTTGTGAGCTCTGTAAGCACCCCTCCTCTGCCCTCGCTGCGTCGACTCACGTGGCGAGGTTCTTGGTGCCAAAACTTTAAAAAGGAGACAGAGCTTACTGTCAGGGCTGGCTCCGGGTCCCAGCTCACCAAGGACCAACGCTAGCCGATAGTACAGTATCAAAGTCTTTATTGAAGAATAGTCTCCATTTACAAGTCTCAGCGTCCCAGCCCTACGTCTGGACTTTAGACCGGCGAAGCTCTGTCTGGATCTCCACCCCCTGTGCACCAGTTTAAGACTCTAAGCTTACTCCACCTCTTCCTTCTTTCTCTCTTCCTCTGGGTCTTACTACCCCCCGGGGTCTCATTCCTCCTGGACTCTTCCGACGCAGAGCTTGACCCCTCTGACTCCTCCCCTTCTCTTCGGCGGGCTTTAGGACCTGGCTCTCTACCCGGGCTGCCCACCTTGCCGCCCTCCTGTACATTTGAACTTGGCGCGCGCGCGCGTTTTACTTTCCGGATGACCGTTTCCTCGCTCCCTGACGAGGGTGTGGTCACTCCTGCCTCACGTTCTCCCTCTGCCTGCGCGCTCCCTGATCCCGATGCCTTGGATTCCTCCCCCCTACTGCACTCTGGGGGGGACGCTGGTCCGGATTTCCAGCTGCTACTCTCTGAGTCCCCTCTGGCCCCTTCTTCCCGAGGTGTCCCCCTGGGCACTCCCCTTGCCCTGACCATGGGGGCCCCTTTCTGTGAATCCTCCGAGTCACTGGAGAGACTCAGAGACCTCGGACTACTGTCGCCGCTGACATTTCCTTCCGACTCCTCCCCCTCGCTCTCCGTTTCTTCCCTCTCCTGTGACTCTGCTCCTGAACCCCTGACACACATGCATATGAGTAGAAAGAAGACGAATAAGCTTTAATTGTGCTTATTTCAATTCGCATGGTGTTTTTTTGGGTGTGCACCAGCATCACCCCCAACCAAACAAAAAAGGTGTTTTGGATTCTATCTACATAAAAAGAAGATGATAACGCTCTGATTGGGCTGATTTCAAATTGATGTTTTTGGGGTTAGAATGCACATTCACCCAAAAATCGCAGTGACATGTTTGTTATCAGCATAGGTGTTATCAGCATAGGTGTTTTGGTTCCATCGCAAAAGAAAGCTTGGATTATTCTTTCGGTGTTCATTCACTCACAAATAGCAGAGCGATGCGTAATAAGCTTAAACAAAGCCAAACAGGTTGTTTTGGGTTCCAGCTACATAGAAAGAAGCATCTTGGATTTCGCCTATTTCATGTCGTGTTCTTTGGTGTTAATGCACATTGACCCAGAAATCGCAAAGTGTATGTAATGAGACCAACATTAGAAAACACCGTCTTTTCGCTTCCATATGTATGGAAAGAAGACGAATAAGCTTTCACAGGACTTATTTCAATTCTCATGGTGTTTTTTCGGTGTGCACCATAATTGCCCCCAAAAAGGTGTTTTGGGTTCCATCTACATAAAAGGAAGACGAATAGGCTTTGATTGAGCTTATTTCAAATTGGTGTTTTCGGGGTTACAATGCACATTTACCCAAAAATCGCAGAGTGAAATGTTTGTCATGAGCCCAAATTAAACATAGGTGTCTGGGTTCCATCTCAATAAAAAGGGGACGAATAAGCTTTGATTGTTCTTTCGTTGTTCATTCACCCACAAATAGCAAAGCGAAGTTTAATCAGCCAAAACAAAGCAAAACAGGTTCTTTTGCGGTCCATCTACATCGCAAGAAGAATCATGGCTTTCGCTTATTTCAAGTCGTGTTCTTTGGTGAAAATGCACATTGACTCAGAAATCGCACAGTGTATGTACTGAAACCAACATAACAAAACACCGTCTTTTCGCTTCCCTATGAGTAGAAAGAAGACGAATAAGCTTTAATTGTGCTTATTTGAATTCGCATGGTGTTTTTTGGGTGTGCACCAGAATCACCCCCAACCAAAGCAAAAAGGTGTTTTGGGTTCCATCTTCATAAAAAGAAGATGATAACGCTCTGATTGGGCTTATTTCAAATTGGTGTTTTTGGGGTTAGAATGCACATTCACCCAAAAATTGCAGTGACATGTTTGTTATCAGCCCTAATCAAGCATAGGTGTTTTGGGTCAATCTCAATAGAAAGAGGACAAATAAGCTTTGATTTTTCTTTCGGTGTTCATTCAGCCACAAATAGCATAACGAAGTTTAATAAGTCTAAACTAGGCAAAAGAGTTTCTTTTGGGTTCCAACTACATAGAAAGAAGAATCTTGCATTTCGCTCATTTCAATTTGGGTTCTTTGGTGTTAATGCACATTCACCCAGAAAACGCAAAGTTTATGTAATGAGACCAAAATAACAAAACAGCGTCTTTTTGCTTCCCTATGCATAGAAAGAATACGAATAAGCTTTGATTGGGCTTATTTCAATTCACATGTTGTTTTTTGGGTGTTCACCAGAATCAACCCAACCAAAGCAAAAAGGCCTTGTGGGTTCCATCTGCACTAAAAAAAGATGATAAAGCTCTGATTGGGCTTATTTCAAATTGGTGTTTTCATGTCGTGTTCTTTAGTGTTAATGCATATTGACCCAGAAATCGCAAAGTGTGTGTATTGAAACCAAAATATCAAAACACCGTCTTTTCACATGCATATGAGTAGAAAGAAGACGAATAAGCTTTAATTGTGCTTATTTCAATTCGCATGGTGTTTTTTTGGGTGTGCACCAGCATCACCCCCAACCAAACAAAAAAGGTGTTTTGGATTCTATCTACATAAAAAGAAGATGATAACGCTCTGATTGGGCTGATTTCAAATTGATGTTTTTGGGGTTAGAATGCACATTCACCCAAAAATCGCAGTGACATGTTTGTTATCAGCATAGGTGTTATCAGCATAGGTGTTTTGGTTCCATCGCAAAAGAAAGCTTGGATTATTCTTTCGGTGTTCATTCACTCACAAATAGCAGAGCGATGCGTAATAAGCTTAAACAAAGCCAAACAGGTTGTTTTGGGTTCCAGCTACATAGAAAGAAGCATCTTGGATTTCGCCTATTTCATGTCGTGTTCTTTGGTGTTAATGCACCTTGACCCAGAAATCGCAAAGTGTATGTAATGAGACCAACATTAGAAAACACCGTCTTTTCGCTTCCATATGTATGGAAAGAAGACGAATAAGCTTTCACAGGACTTATTTCAATTCTCATGGTGTTTTTTCGGTGTGCACCAGAATTGCCCCCAAAAAGGTGTTTTGGGTTCCATCTACATAAAAGGAAGACGAATAGGCTTTGATTGAGCTTATTTCAAATTGGTGTTTTCGGGGTTACAATGCACATTCACCCAAAAATCGCAGAGTGAAATGTTTGTCATGATAAAGCTCTGATTGGGCTTATTTCCAATTGTTGGTTTTGGGGTTAGAATGCACATTCACCCCGAAATCGCAGATGCTAAATGTTTGTTATCAGTCCAAATCAAGAATAGGTGTTTTGGTTCCATCTCAATAGAAAGAAGACGAATAAGCTTTAATTGTTCTTTCGGTGTTCATTCACCCACAAACAGCAAAGCGAGGTGTAGTAAGCCAAAACAAAGCAAAACAGGTTGTTTTGGCTTCCATCTACATAGAAAGAAGAAGCTTGGATCTCACGTATTTCATGTCGTGTTCTTTGGTGTAAATGCACATTGATCCAGAAATCGCACAGTGTATGTAATGAGACCAATATAACACAACACTGTCTTTTCGCTTCCATGTGCGTAGAAAGAAGAGGAATAAGCTTTGATTGTGCTTATTTCAATTTGCATGGTGTTTTTTGGGTGTGCACCAGAATCAGCCCCAACCCAAGCAAAAAGGTGTTTTGGACTCTATCTACATAAAAAGAAGATGATAACGCTCTGATTGGGCTGATTTCAAATTGGTCTTTTGGGGGTTAGAATGCACATTGACCCAGAAATCGCAAAGTGTGTGTAATGAGACCAAATAAAGCATAGGTGTTTTGGTTCCATCGCAATAGAAAGCTTCGATAGTTCTTTCGGTGTTCATTCACTCACAAAGCGTGAGGCTAGGGCTTCCTCTTTTCGCCCATGCATCGGATTGATCACAGCGAAGGGAGATGGTTGTATTTTTCTACTAATTACCCATTATCCTTGTGTCTTTGGCCTGCTTTAATTGCGTTAGCTCGATTTAATTCTTAATTTTGTCCTTTGATTAAGTTTCCTCTGTGTAATAATTATTAATTTTATTTTAATTTTCCCTCTCTCCTTCTAAAATTTTTACCCTTCATTCCCACCCCCCTTAGTCCTTTAATTTTCCCCTATCCCCCCTCCCCCCCCCACTGTAGCTTACCTTAACGTTCGGAGGCACTAGGCCTCTGCGAAGTGCGCCCAGCCGCAGGGGCGCAGCTGCCTAGGCCTGGCTCCTGGTTGGACGAAGGGCCTTTTTTCGGCAGCGCCTGGTACCGTGCCGCAGCGGGGGGTGCCTCCAGCCCTGCTGGGCCTTCTTAGGCTTTCCCGAGCCCCCCCCCCCCGCCGATTTCCGAGGCCGGATTCGGCCTTCTTTTGTCCTTGGCGGCCCTCCCTGCGAAGCGGGGAGGCCTGGTGTCTTGCGGGGCTGCAGGGAGGCAGGCGCGGCCTAACTTGGGCCTGGGTGCAGGCCCATTGTGTTCAGCTGCCTTTCCCTGCTGCGTTTTGGCGGGAACGCCATTTTCCAGGCTTAAATTGCTCACGCAGGCCATCTAGTGGCCGTTCTGAGCATTGCAGCCTCCCTGATTTAATTATAAAGAAATACTTTAGACTGTTAACTGCTGCCACTTTGTGGACATTCTGTGCATTGCAGCCTGTTGTTTTATTTGAGTACAGGGAAGCTAATTTGCTGCCAGCTAGTGGCCAATAAAGGAAAAGGCACTTTCTGCTTAATTGTATGCTCCTTAATTGAGTAGCTTACTCTTTTATTTGGGTTCATTTTGTGATCGCCAGGTATCTGGGGTGCATTAACTTCTTTTCTCATGTTGATATTTCTCTTTTTTGGTAGCCGTCATGTCTCCGAAGAGAGTCCCAGTGCAGTCTGCCTTGACCGTTCCGCCTAAAAGAAAGAAGACAAATAAGCTTTAATCGTGCTTATTTCAATTCGCATGGTGTTTTTGGGTGTGCATCAGAATCACCCCCAACCAAACAAAAAAGGTGTTTTGGATTCTATCTACATAAAAAGAAGATGATAACGCTCTGATTGGGCTGATTTCAAATTGATGTTTTTGGGGTTAGAATGCACATTCACCCAAAAATCGCAGTGACATGTTTGTTATCAGCATAGGTGTTATCAGCATAGGTGTTTTGGTTCCATCGCAAAAGAAAGCTTGGATTATTCTTTCGGTGTTCATTCACTCACAAATAGCAGAGCGATGCGTAATAAGCTTAAACAAAGCCAAACAGGTTGTTTTGGGTTCCAGCTACATAGAAAGAAGCATCTTGGATTTCGCCTATTTCATGTCGTGTTCTTTGGTGTTAATGCACATTGACCCAGAAATCGCAAAGTGTATGTAATGAGACCAACATAAGAAAACACCGTCTTTTCGCTTCCATATGCATAGAAAGAAGACGAATAAGCTTTCACAGGGCTTAATCAATTCTCATGGTGTTTTTTGGGTGTGCACCAGAATCGCCCCCAACCCAAGCAAAAAGGTGTTTTGGGTTCCATCTACATAAAAGGAAGACGAATAGGCTTTGATTGAGCTTATTTCAAATTGGTGTTTTCGGGGTTACAATGCACATTTACCCAAAAATCGCAGAGTGAAATGTTTGTCATGAGCCCAAATTAAACATAGGTGTCTGGGTTCCATCTCAATAAAAAGGGGACGAATAAGCTTTGATTGTTCTTTCGTTGTTCATTCACCCACAAATAGCAAAGCGAAGTTTAATCAGCCAAAACAAAGCAAAACAGGTTCTTTTGCGGTCCATCTACATCGCAAGAAGAATCATGGCTTTCGCTTATTTCAAGTCGTGTTCTTTGGTGAAAATGCACATTGACTCAGAAATCGCACAGTGTATGTACTGAAACCAACATAACAAAACACCGTCTTTTCGCTTCCCTATGAGTAGAAAGAAGACGAATAAGCTTTAATTGTGCTTATTTGAATTCGCATGGTGTTTTTTGGGTGTGCACCAGAATCACCCCCAACCAAAGCAAAAAGGTGTTTTGGGTTCCATCTTCATAAAAAGAAGATGATAACGCTCTGATTGGGCTTATTTCAAATTGGTGTTTTTGGGGTTAGAATGCACATTCACCCAAAAATTGCAGTGACATGTTTGTTATCAGCCCTAATCAAGCATAGGTGTTTTGGGTCAATCTCAATAGAAAGAGGACAAATAAGCTTTGATTTTTCTTTCGGTGTTCATTCAGCCACAAATAGCATAACGAAGTTTAATAAGTCTAAACTAGGCAAAAGAGTTTCTTTTGGGTTCCAACTACATAGAAAGAAGAATCTTGCATTTCGCTCATTTCAATTTGGGTTCTTTGGTGTTAATGCACATTCACCCAGAAAACGCAAAGTTTATGTAATGAGACCAAAATAACAAAACAGCGTCTTTTTGCTTCCCTATGCATAGAAAGAATACGAATAAGCTTTGATTGGGCTTATTTCAATTCACATGTTGTTTTTTGGGTGTTCACCAGAATCAACCCAACCAAAGCAAAAAGGCCTTGTGGGTTCCATCTGCACTAAAAAAAGATGATAAAGCTCTGATTGGGCTTATTTCAAATTGGTGTTTTCATGTCGTGTTCTTTAGTGTTAATGCATATTGACCCAGAAATCGCAAAGTGTGTGTATTGAAACCAAAATATCAAAACACCTTCTTTTCACATGCATATGAGTAGAAAGAAGACGAATAAGCTTTAATTGTGCTTATTTCAATTCGCATGGTGTTTTTTTGGGTGTGCACCAGCATCACCCCCAACCAAACAAAAAAGGTGTTTTGGATTCTATCTACATAAAAAGAAGATGATAACGCTCTGATTGGGCTGATTTCAAATTGATGTTTTTGGGGTTAGAATGCACATTCACCCAAAAATCGCAGTGACATGTTTGTTATCAGCATAGGTGTTATCAGCATAGGTGTTTTGGTTCCATCGCAAAAGAAAGCTTGGATTATTCTTTCGGTGTTCATTCACTCACAAATAGCAGAGCGATGCGTAATAAGCTTAAACAAAGCCAAACAGGTTGTTTTGGGTTCCAGCTACATAGAAAGAAGCATCTTGGATTTCGCCTATTTCATGTCGTGTTCTTTGGTGTTAATGCACCTTGACCCAGAAATCGCAAAGTGTATGTAATGAGACCAACATAAGAAAACACCGTCTTTTCGCTTCCATATGTATGGAAAGAAGACGAATAAGCTTTCACAGGACTTATTTCAATTCTCATGGTGTTTTTTCGGTGTGCACCATAATTGCCCCCAAAAAGGTGTTTTGGGTTCCATCTACATAAAAGGAAGACGAATAGGCTTTGATTGAGCTTATTTCAAATTGGTGTTTTCGGGGTTACAATGCACATTCACCCAAAAATCGCAGAGTGAAATGTTTGTCATGATAAAGCTCTGATTGGGCTTATTTCCAATTGTTGGTTTTGGGGTTAGAATGCACAATCACCCCGAAATCGCAGATGCTAAATGTTTGTTATCAGTCCAAATCAAGAATAGGTGTTTTGGTTCCATCTCAATAGAAAGAAGACGAATAAGCTTTAATTCTTCTTTCGGTGTTCATTCACCCACAAACAGCAAAGCGAGGTGTAGTAAGCCAAAACAAAGCAAAACAGGTTGTTTTGGCTTCCATCTACATAGAAAGAAGAATCTTGGATGTCACGTATTTCATGTCGTGTTCTTTGGTGTAAATGCACATTGATCCAGAAATCGCACAGTGTATGTAATGAGACCAATATAACACAACACTGTCTTTTCACTTCCATGTGCGTAGAAAGAAGAGAAAGAAGCTTTGATTGTGCTTATTTCAATTTGCATGGTGTTTTTTGGGTGTGCACCAGAATCAGCCCCAACCCAAGCAAAAAGGTGTTTTGGACTCTATCTACATAAAAAGAAGATGATAACGCTCTGATTGGGCTGATTTCAAATTGGTCTTTTGGGGGTTAGAATGCACATTGACCCAGAAATCGCAAAGTGTGTGTAATGAGACCAAATAAAGCATAGGTGTTTTGGTTCCATCGCAATAGAAAGCTTCGATAGTTCTTTCGGTGTTCATTCACTCACAAAGCGTGAGGCTAGGGCTTCCTCTTTTCGCCCATGCATCGGATTGATCACAGCGAAGGGAGATGGTTGTATTTTTCTACTAATTACCCATTATCCTTGTGTCTTTGGCCTGCTTTAATTGCGTTAGCTCGATTTAATTCTTAATTTTGTCCTTTGATTAAGTTTCCTCTGTGTAATAATTATTAATTTTATTTTAATTTTCCCTCTCTCCTTCTAAAATTTTTACCCTTCATTCCCACCCCCCTTAGTCCTTTAATTTTCCCCTATCCCCCCTCCCCCCCCCACTGTAGCTTACCTTAACGTTCGGAGGCACTAGGCCTCTGCGAAGTGCGCCCAGCCGCAGGGGCGCAGCTGCCTAGGCCTGGCTCCTGGTTGGACGAAGGGCCTTTTTTCGGCAGCGCCTGGTACCGTGCCGCAGCGGGGGGTGCCTCCAGCCCTGCTGGGCCTTCTTAGGCTTTCCCGAGCCCCCCCCCCCGCCGATTTCCGAGGCCGGATTCGGCCTTCTTTTGTCCTTGGCGGCCCTCCCTGCGAAGCGGGGAGGCCTGGTGTCTTGCGGGGCTGCAGGGAGGCAGGCGCGGCCTAACTTGGGCCTGGGTGCAGGCCCATTGTGTTCAGCTGCCTTTCCCTGCTGCGTTTTGGCGGGAACGCCATTTTCCAGGCTTAAATTGCTCACGCAGGCCATCTAGTGGCCGTTCTGAGCATTGCAGCCTCCCTGATTTAATTATAAAGAAATACTTTAGACTGTTAACTGCTGCCACTTTGTGGACATTCTGTGCATTGCAGCCTGTTGTTTTATTTGAGTACAGGGAAGCTAATTTGCTGCCAGCTAGTGGCCAATAAAGGAAAAGGCACTTTCTGCTTAATTGTATGCTCCTTAATTGAGTAGCTTACTCTTTTATTTGGGTTCATTTTGTGATCGCCAGGTATCTGGGGTGCATTAACTTCTTTTCTCATGTTGATATTTCTCTTTTTTGGTAGCCGTCATGTCTCCGAAGAGAGTCCCAGTGCAGTCTGCCTTGACCGTTCCGCCTAAAAGAAAGAAGACGAACAAGCTTTAATCGTGCTTATTTCAATTCGCATGGTGTTTTTGGGTGTGCATCAGAATCACCCCCAACCAAACAAAAAAGGTGTTTTGGATTCTATCTACATAAAAAGAAGATGATAACGCTCTGATTGGGCTGATTTCAAATTGATGTTTTTGGGGTTAGAATGCACATTCACCCAAAAATCGCAGTGACATGTTTGTTATCAGCATAGGTGTTATCAGCATAGGTGTTTTGGTTCCATCGCAAAAGAAAGCTTGGATTATTCTTTCGGTGTTCATTCACTCACAAATAGCAGAGCGATGCGTAATAAGCTTAAACAAAGCCAAACAGGTTGTTTTGGGTTCCAGCTACATAGAAAGAAGCATCTTGGATTTCGCCTATTTCATGTCGTGTTCTTTGGTGTTAATGCACATTGACCCAGAAATCGCAAAGTGTATGTAATGAGACCAACATAAGAAAACACCGTCTTTTCGCTTCCATATGCATAGAAAGAAGACGAATAAGCTTTCACAGGGCTTAATCAATTCTCATGGTGTTTTTTGGGTGTGCACCAGAATCGCCCCCAACCCAAGCAAAAAGGTGTTTTGGGTTCCATCTACATAAAAGGAAGACGAATAGGCTTTGATTGAGCTTATTTCAAATTGGTGTTTTCGGGGTTACAATGCACATTTACCCAAAAATCGCAGAGTGAAATGTTTGTCATGAGCCCAAATTAAACATAGGTGTCTGGGTTCCATCTCAATAAAAAGGGGACGAATAAGCTTTGATTGTTCTTTCGTTGTTCATTCACCCACAAATAGCAAAGCGAACTTTAATCAGCCAAAACAAAGCAAAACAGGTTCTTTTGCGGTCCATCTACATCGCAAGAAGAATCATGGCTTTCGCTTATTTCAAGTCGTGTTCTTTGGTGAAAATGCACATTGACTCAGAAATCGCACAGTGTATGTACTGAAACCAACATAACAAAACACCGTCTTTTCGCTTCCCTATGAGTAGAAAGAAGACGAATAAGCTTTAATTGTGCTTATTTGAATTCGCATGGTGTTTTTTGGGTGTGCACCAGAATCACCCCCAACCAAAGCAAAAAGGTGTTTTGGGTTCCATCTTCATAAAAAGAAGATGATAACGCTCTGATTGGGCTTATTTCAAATTGGTGTTTTTGGGGTTAGAATGCACATTCACCCAAAAATTGCAGTGACGTGTTTGTTATCAGCCCTAATCAAGCATAGGTGTTTTGGGTCAATCTCAATAGAAAGAGGACAAATAAGCTTTGATTTTTCTTTCGGTGTTCATTCAGCCACAAATAGCATAACGAAGTTTAATAAGTCTAAACTAGGCAAAAGAGTTTCTTTTGGGTTCCAACTACATAGAAAGAAGAATCTTGCATTTCGCTCATTTCAATTTGGGTTCTTTGGTGTTAATGCACATTCACCCAGAAAACGCAAAGTTTATGTAATGAGACCAAAATAACAAAACAGCGTCTTTTTGCTTCCCTATGCATAGAAAGAATACGAATAAGCTTTGATTGGGCTTATTTCAATTCACATGTTGTTTTTGGGTGTTCACCAGAATCAACCCAACCAAAGCAAAAAGGCCTTGTGGGTTCCATCTGCACTAAAAAAAGATGATAAAGCTCTGATTGGGCTTATTTCAAATTGGTGTTTTCATGTCGTGTTCTTTGGTGTTAATGCATATTGACCCAGAAATCGCAAAGTGTGTGTATTGAAACCAAAATATCAAAACACCGTCTTTTCACATGCATATGAGTAGAAAGAAGACGAATAAGCTTTAATTGTGCTTATTTCAATTCGCATGG
Organism: Podarcis tiliguerta; assembly: GCF_965153285.1. Lineage (NCBI taxonomy): Eukaryota > Metazoa > Chordata > Lepidosauria > Squamata > Lacertidae > Podarcis > Podarcis tiliguerta. Next base: position 65,876 of record NW_028148681.1, on the reverse strand, counting down.
TGTTTTTTTGGGTGTGCACCAGCATCACCCCCAACCAAACAAAAAAGGTGTTTTGGATTCTATCTACATAAAAAGAAGATGATAACGCTCTGATTGGGCTGATTTCAAATTGATGTTTTTGGGGTTAGAATGCACATTCACCCAAAAATCGCAGTGACATGTTTGTTATCAGCATAGGTGTTATCAGCATAGGTGTTTTGGTTCCATCGCAAAAGAAAGCTTGGATTATTCTTTCGGTGTTCATTCACTCACAAATAGCAGAGCGATGCGTAATAAGCTTAAACAAAGCCAAACAGGTTGTTTTGGGTTCCAGCTACATAGAAAGAAGCATCTTGGATTTCGCCTATTTCATGTCGTGTTCTTTGGTGTTAATGCACATTGACCCAGAAATCGCAGTGTATGTAATGAGACCAACATAAGAAAACACCGTCTTTTCGCTTCCATATGTATGGAAAGAAGACGAATAAGCTTTCACAGGACTTATTTCAATTCTCATGGTGTTTTTTCGGTGTGCACCATAATTGCCCCCAAAAAGGTGTTTTGGGTTCCATCTACATAAAAGGAAGACGAATAGGCTTTGATTGAGCTTATTTCAAATTGGTGTTTTCGGGGTTACAATGCACATTCACCCAAAAATCGCAGAGTGAAATGTTTGTCATGATAAAGCTCTGATTGGGCTTATTTCCAATTGTTGGTTTTGGGGTTAGAATGCACATTCACCCCGAAATCGCAGATGCTAAATGTTTGTTATCAGTCCAAATCAAGAATAGGAGTTTTGGTTCCATCTCAATAGAAAGAAGACGAATAAGCTTTAATTGTTCTTTCGGTGTTCATTCACCCACAAACAGCAAAGCGAGGTGTAGTAAGCCAAAACAAAGCAAAACAGGTTGTTTTGGCTTCCATCTACATAGAAAGAAGAATCTTGGATGTCACGTATTTCATGTCGTGTTCTTTGGTGTAAATGCACATTGATCCAGAAATCGCACAGTGTATGTAATGAGACCAATATAACACAACACTGTCTTTTCGCTTCCATGTGCGTAGAAAGAAGAGGAATAAGCTTTGATTGTGCTTATTTCAATTTGCATGGTGTTTTTTGGGTGTGCACCAGAATCAGCCCCAACCCAAGCAAAAAGGTGTTTTGGACTCTATCTACATAAAAAGAAGATGATAACGCTCTGATTGGGCTGATTTCAAATTGGTCTTTTGGGGGTTAGAATGCACATTGACCCAGAAATCGCAAAGTGTGTGTAATGAGACCAAATAAAGCATAGGTGTTTTGGTTCCATCGCAATAGAAAGCTTCGATAGTTCTTTCGGTGTTCATTCACTCACAAAGCGTGAGGCTAGGGCTTCCTCTTTTCGCCCATGCATCGGATTGATCACAGCGAAGGGAGATGGTTGTATTTTTCTACTAATTACCCATTATCCTTGTGTCTTTGGCCTGCTTTAATTGCGTTAGCTCGATTTAATTCTTAATTTTGTCCTTTGATTAAGTTTCCTCTGTGTAATAATTATTAATTTTATTTTAATTTTCCCTCTCTCCTTCTAAAATTTTTACCCTTCATTCCCACCCCCCTTAGTCCTTTAATTTTCCCCTATCCCCCCTCCCCCCCCACTGTAGCTTACCTTAACGTTCGGAGGCACTAGGCCTCTGCGAAGTGCGCCCAGCCGCAGGGGCGCAGCTGCCTAGGCCTGGCTCCTGGTTGGACGAAGGGCCTTTTTTCGGCAGCGCCTGGTACCGTGCCGCAGCGGGGGGTGCCTCCAGCTCTGCTGGGCCTTCTTAGGCTTTCCCGAGCCCCCCCCCGCCGATTTCCGAGGCCGGATTCGGTCTTCTTTTGTCCTTGGCGGCCCTCCTTGCGAAGCGGGGAGGCCTGGTGTCTTGCGGGGCTGCAGGGAGGCAGGCGCGGCCTAACTTGGGCCTGGGTGCAGGCCCATTGTGTTCAGCTGCCTTTCCCTGCTGCGTTTTGGCGGGAACGCCATTTTCCAGGCTTAAATTGCTCACGCAGGCCATCTAGTGGCCGTTCTGAGCATTGCAGCCTCCCTGATTTAATTATAAAGAAATACTTTAGACTGTTAACTGCTGCCACTTTGTGGACATTCTGTGCATTGCAGCCTGTTGTTTTATTTGAGTACAGGGAAGCTAATTTGCTGCCAGCTAGTGGCCAATAAAGGAAAAGGCACTTTCTGCTTAATTGTATGCTCCTTAATTGAGTAGCTTACTCTTTTATTTGGGTTCATTTTGTGATCGCCAGGTATCTGGGGTGCATTAACTTCTTTTCTCATGTTGATATTTCTCTTTTTTGGTAGCCGTCATGTCTCCGAAGAGAGTCCCAGTGCAGTCTGCCTTGACCGTTCCGCCTAAAAGAAAGAAGACGAATAAGCTTTAATCGTGCTTATTTCAATTCGCATGGTGTTTTTGGGTGTGCATCAGAATCACCCCCAACCAAACAAAAAAGGTGTTTTGGATTCTATCTACATAAAAAGAAGATGATAACGCTCTGATTGGGCTGATTTCAAATTGATGTTTTTGGGGTTAGAATGCACATTCACCCAAAAATCGCAGTGACATGTTTGTTATCAGCATAGGTGTTATCAGCATAGGTGTTTTGGTTCCATCGCAAAAGAAAGCTTGGATTATTCTTTCGGTGTTCATTCACTCACAAATAGCAGAGCGATGCGTAATAAGCTTAAACAAAGCCAAACAGGTTGTTTTGGGTTCCAGCTACATAGAAAGAAGCATCTTGGATTTCGCCTATTTCATGTCGTGTTCTTTGGTGTTAATGCACATTGACCCAGAAATCGCAAAGTGTATGTAATGAGACCAACATAAGAAAACACCGTCTTTTCGCTTCCATATGCATAGAAAGAAGACGAATAAGCTTTCCCAGGGCTTAATCAATTCTCATGGTGTTTTTTGGGTGTGCACCAGAATCGCCCCCAACCCAAGCAAAAAGGTGTTTTGGGTTCCATCTACATAAAAGGAAGACGAATAGGCTTTGATTGAGCTTATTTCAAATTGGTGTTTTCGGGGTTACAATGCACATTTACCCAAAAATCGCAGAGTGAAATGTTTGTCATGAGCCCAAATTAAACATAGGTGTCTGGGTTCCATCTCAATAAAAAGAGGACGAATAAGCTTTGATTGTTCTTTCGTTGTTCATTCACCCACAAATAGCAAAGCGAAGTTTAATCAGCCAAAACAAAGCAAAACAGGTTCTTTTGCGGTCCATCTACATCGCAAGAAGAATCATGGCTTTCGCTTATTTCAAGTCGTGTTCTTTGGTGAAAATGCACATTGACTCAGAAATCGCACAGTGTATGTACTGAAACCAACATAACAAAACACCGTCTTTTCGCTTCCCTATGAGTAGAAAGAAGACGAATAAGCTTTAATTGTGCTTATTTGAATTCGCATGGTGTTTTTTGGGTGTGCACCAGAATCACCCCCAACCAAAGCAAAAAGGTGTTTTGGGTTCCATCTTCATAAAAAGAAGATGATAACGCTCTGATTGGGCTTATTTCAAATTGGTGTTTTTGGGGTTAGAATGCACATTCACCCAAAAATTGCAGTGACATGTTTGTTATCAGCCCTAATCAAGCATAGGTGTTTTGGGTCAATCTCAATAGAAAGAGGACAAATAAGCTTTGATTTTTCTTTCGGTGTTCATTCAGCCACAAATAGCATAACGAAGTTTAATAAGTCTAAACTAGGCAAAAGAGTTTCTTTTGGGTTCCAACTACATAGAAAGAAGAATCTTGCATTTCGCTCATTTCAATTTGGGTTCTTTGGTGTTAATGCACATTCACCCAGAAAACGCAAAGTTTATGTAATGAGACCAAAATAACAAAACAGCGTCTTTTTGCTTCCCTATGCATAGAAAGAATACGAATAAGCTTTGATTGGGCTTATTTCAATTCACATGTTGTTTTTGGGTGTTCACCAGAATCAACCCAACCAAAGCAAAAAGGCCTTGTGGGTTCCATCTGCACTAAAAAAAGATGATAAAGCTCTGATTGGGCTTATTTCAAATTGGTGTTTTCATGTCGTGTTCTTTGGTGTTAATGCATATTGACCCAGAAATCGCAAAGTGTGTGTATTGAAACCAAAATATCAAAACACCGTCTTTTCACATGCTGTCAGGGGTTCAGGAGAAGAGTCACAGGAGAGGCAGGAAACGGAGAGCGAGGGGGAGGAGTCGGAAGGAAATGTCAGCGACGACAGTAGTCCGAGGTCTCTGAGTCTCTCCAGTGACTCGGAGGATTCACAGAAAGGGGCCCCCATGGTCAGGGCAAGGGGGACACCTCGGGAAGAAGGGGCCAGAGGGGACTCAGAGAGTAACAGCTGGAAATCCGGACCAGCTTCCCCCCCAGAGTGCAGTAGGGGGGAGGAGTCCAAGGCATCGGGATCAGGGAGCGCGCAGGCAGAGGGAGAGCGTGAGGCAGGAGTGGCCACACCCTCGTCAGGGAGCGAGGAAACGGTCATCAGGAAAGTTAAACGCGCGCGCGCGCCAAGTTCAAATGTACAGGAGGGCGGCAAGGTGGGCAGCCCGGGTAGGGAGCCAGGTCCTAAAGCACGCCGAAGAGAGGGGGAGGAGTCAGAGGGGTCAAGCTCTGCGTCAGAAGAGTCCAGGAGGGAAGAGACACCGGGGGGTAGTAAGACCCAGAGGAAGAGAGAGAGAAGGAGGAGGTGGAGTAAGATTAGAGTCTTAAGCTGGTGCACAGGGGGCGGAGATCCAGATAGAGCTTCGCCGGTCTAAAGCTCAGACGTAGAGCTGGGACGCTGAGATTTGTAAATGGAGACTATTCTTCAATAAAGACTTTGATACTGTACTACCGGCTAGCGTTGGTCCTTGGTGAGCTGGGACCCGGAGCCAGCTCTGACAGTAAGCTCTATCTCCAATTTTAAAGTTTTGGCACCAAGAACCTCGCCACGTGAGTTGACGCAGCGAGGGCAGAGGAGGGGTGCTTCCAGAGCTCACAGAACTCAGGCAAGATGACGACGGAAGAGCAGATATCCGCCCTGCAAGAAGCTGTGACACGACTCAGCACGGAGGTAATTGCATCCAGAAAAAGAGAGGAGGAAATGAGTAGCGCCTACCGGGATCTCCAAGTAAGATTGGACGTGATTTCCAAACAGGGGCCACCTGGATCCAAAGCAGAGGGCATTGGATTGGGAAAGAGGGGAGGCAGCCTTGTATCCCATTTTGACGGGAGTTTACAGCAGTACCCCAACTTTAGAGCAGACCTGTTGTTTGCGCTGGATCTGCTTGACAAAGACTTTAGAGATGAAAGAGAGAAAGTGGGGTTTATCCTATCCCATTTGCATGGTGAAGCCAAAACGTGGCTGAGAAATTTATGGAGGGACAATGATCCGGCGCTCCAAGACGCGAAGGCTTTCATTAAAGCTATGGACTCGTGTTTTTTATCAAAGATAGACGTTGATATTGCCAGGAGAGACATACATGGACTTAAGCAAGGCAAAGCCAGCGTGCGTCAGTACCATACGCGTTTCTTCGGACTGGTTCATGCACTGGGATGGGACAAAGCTTCTGCGCCAGTGAGAGATCTCTTTTGGGAGGGCTTGAATACAGAAGTAAAAGCCGAGATTGGAAGGGGGGAGAGGCCAAGGAGCACCCAGGAAGTGGTCCAGAGGGCTCTGGAGATCGGGGTGCATCTGGAGGAACGTCCTTGCAACAGAGAAGAAGGACGTTGGGGAAGGGCACCAGCCAGAGCACCTCCCTTCTATCCCAAAGAAGCAGCGCGTGCGCAGTCCACGCCCTCACAAGGAGGGGGAGAGGAACCGATGGAGCTCGGAGGTGCCAGGGCTCAGTCAGCTACCAGAGCCCTGACGCCGGGAGCAGTCAAGACGAAGCCTCCTAGAGGGAACAGGAAGTGCTACATCTGCGACAGTGCTCAACACATGGCGAAAGAGTGTCCCCAGAGGCTCCACAAGCACACTGCAGCATCGGCAACAGTGACAGAAGCAACGCAGCAGGGAAACGACAGAGTCTGGCTGGAGGAAGAGGTACTGGGGTCCAGCCAGACAAATCAATGAAACAATCCCCAGAGATTTTGCAGCCCACAGACCCCCTCCCACCCAAACCAGTGGTGCAGCTTACAGCGTCTCTCCAACTGCCCAACGGAAGCACTCTGGAAGTGCCGATCACCATTGACTCCGGCAGCAACGCCGACTTTATAGGACTGGATTTTATTCAGCAGCACAATATACCACTGCTGCCAGCCACACTGCCCCTGAAGGTTGTCACAGTGGATGGCAGAGACTTGCTAGGGGGGCAGGTGGTGCAACAAACGCAACCAATGGTGATGCGGATTGGAAATCACCAAGAGGTCATCAGCTTCAACGTCACCAAACTGTCAGGCACGCCGGTAGTCTTGGGCATGAGTTGGCTGCACAGGCACAGTCCAGCATTGGCGTGGTACCAGCGCCAATTGACCTTCGGTTCCTCCTATTGCGCGGAACATTGCATTCTTCGTAGCCAAGAAGAAGGAGGGGAAGACACGCAGCTACAATTGAGCACGCTGCAAGCAGTGCCACGCAAGTACGCAGCGTTTTTGGAGGTTTTCTGCGAGAAGGAAGCAGACAAGCTGCCTCCCCACAGGCCCTATGACTGCCAGATTGACCTCCTGCCAGGGGCGACGCTGCCAGCCGGGAAACTGTATTCCATGTCTGAAGACGAGCTGCAGGAGCTCAAGGAGTTCATAGACCTCAACTTAAAACGCGGTTTCATCCGGGAGTCGAAAGCAGCGGGGGGCAGTCCTGTATTCTTTGTGAAGAAAAAGGACACGCCCCAAAAAAGACTTGTAGTGGATTTCAGGCTCTTAAATTCAAAGACCAAGCCCACAGCCTTTCCAATGCCCAAAATAGATGACCTGCTGGCAACGGTGAGGAAAGGACGCGTTTTTACAAAGTTGGATCTGAGAGGGGCGTACAACCTGATTCGCATACGGGAGGGGGACGAGTGGAAGACTGCCATGTTCACGCCCCTGGGCACATATGAATATAGAGTTATGCCCTTCGGTTTACAAAATGGCGCCCACTGTTTTCAAGCGTTCATGCATCACGTCCTGGCGGGTCTTCTCTACAAGAAATGCGTCTGCTTCTTGGACGACATCCTCATATTCTCAGAATCTGAGGAGACCCACGAGGGGGACGTCAAGGAGGTTCTGCAGCGACTGCAGGAGCATCGGCTATACGCAAAGCTGGAGAAGTGCCAGTTCGACAGGAAGGAGGTGGATTTCCTGGGCTACAAGCTGTCGGACAAGGGGCTCGCCATGGACAGCGCCAAGGTTCGCGCGGTGTTGGATTGGAAGAGCCCGCGCAATCGGAAGGAGGTCCAGAGGTTTGTGGGGTTTGCCAACTTTTACCGCAAGTTCATCAAGGGGTTCGCGATGCAGACAGCGGCCATTACCGACACGCTCAGCTCCAAGAAGAAGAAGTTCATCTGGACGGAGCAAGCGGAGCAGTCCTTCCAGAACCTCAAGCGTCTCTTCTCGTCCGAAGGGCAGCTACTGCATGTGAATCCCAGCAAACCGCTGAGGGTTGAGACGGACGCCTCAGACAGAGCCGTGGGCGCCGTACTGTTGCAGGAGGACCCGCATGGGGACTGGAGACCGTGTGCCTTCTACTCTAGGAAGCTCAGCAAGTCAGAGCAGAACTACACCATCTGGGACAGGGAGTTGCTGGCCATTCATGCAGCATTCAAGGCGTGGCGGCACTTCCTCATCGGGGCCAAACACACAGTGCAGGTTCGCACGGATCATAAGAACTTGGAGTACTGGCGCACGGCAAGGTTCCTGAACCAGCGGCACATCAGATGGGCGGAGTTCTTTGCGGATTTCGACTTCAGGATAGAATACATCCCAGGCGACAACAACATCATGGCAGATGCACTGTCCAGAAAGCCGCAATACCTCGAAGAAGCGGCGCCAGCAGCGGCCAAGCACATTTTCGCCCAAAAAGCGTGGGCGTGCGCTTCCGCAACCGTGGACCTGGAGGCGGTCCGTCGAGCACTGCAGGAGGACTCCTTCGCTCTAGCCAAGATGGAGGAGGTGCGCAAGGGCACGGTGAAAAACGACGAGTTCCAAATACGGGACGGATTGCTCGTCCGCAGAGGAGCACTCTATGTACCGGGAGATGAGCTCCGTGCGAAAGTACTGCAGCAGTTGCACGACGCGCCAACCGCCGGGCACTTCGGCAAGGAGAAGACGGCGGAACTCGTTGCCAGAGATTTCTGGTGGCCCAAGATGAGGGGGGAAGTCGCGGAGTATGTCTCGAGGTGCGACACCTGCCAAAGGGCCAAGTCAGTGCACAAACCTCCGGCAGGACTGCTCGAACCGCTGCAGACCCCGAGCGAACCGTGGGAGAGGGTGGCACTGGACTTTGTCACGGATTTACCCAGCTCGAGGGGTAAAACGGCAGTGCTAGTGGTGGTGGACATGTTCACTAAAATGGCCCACTTCATTCCGTGCGCGAAGGTGGCCACAGCAGAACAGACCGCCAAACTGTTCATAGACCACGTCTTCAGGGTGCACGGACTGCCACGGTCTATCTTGTCCGACAGGGGGCGCCAGTTCATTTCGAGCTTCTGGCAGAAGCTGATGGGTTTCCTGAACGTCAAGATCAACCTAGCGTCGGCGAGACACCCACAGACCAACGGACAAGCGGAGCGCGTCAACGCCATCATGCAGCAGTACCTGAGATGCTATGCAAATCAACAGCCGACGACATGGGTGGACTACCTGCCACTCGCTGAGTTCGCTTACAACAACACGAAGCACGTGTCCACAGGGGTGACGCCGTTCTTCGCCAACAACGGGAGGCATCCCAGAACCTTCCCGGGATTAGAGAAACTGGGGGAGGGGGAGCCACAGGCAGCGGAAGTCTTGGCGGCGGAATTGCAGGAAGTTCAAGAGCAGCTTAGGAGGCAATTAGAGCTTGCAAAGCACGCATACAAACTGCAGGCTGACAAGCACAGGAGGGTTGGTGAAGACATACAGGTGGGAGGCTGGGTGTGGTTAGCGGCCCACGCAGTGCCGACCAGATCCTTAGCTAAGAAGAAACTCGGACATAAGCAACTAGGACCTTACCGAGTTGAAGCACAGATCAATCCGGTGGCCTTCCGGTTGACACTTCCGGAAGGATCCAGAATGCACCCAGTATTCCATAGGTCGGTGCTCACGCCCTACAAAGCACCTCACCGATTTCAGGCGCAGGGCACGGCACCAGACCCGTATAGGGAGGCCCCCCCAAGGAGGGAGTCGCCAAGAAGAGAACCTATCAACCAGGTCACAGAGATTTTGGACTCGAGATGGGGGGAAGAGGGAGTAGAATATTTTCTCGCAAGGGAAGGTACCCCGGCCAGCGCCAACAGTTGGGTGCCGGACTATGCCCTGGACGAGCCTCTCCTCAAAGAGGAGTTTCATGCCTTGTTCCCACACAGGCCCATGCCAGCCGAGTATTTCGACGACTGGCTTTTCACACCCACGCTTTCTACCAGCACGTTCCAGGGATTCACATCGGACGAAGAACCAGCATTAGAAACACGTTCACCGGAGGGCTCGCCCTCGGGGTTTGCCTCAGACCGCTCGTTTTGGTGGGACAATCGAGGAGAGGAGAGGTGGCTGAGGGGCCCTTGGCAGGCAACGGACCCAGAGGGGAACGAGGGTGAGAGGGACATGGACGTGATGGGGGAGGATGTGGGGTTCGAGCATGGCGGCACAGAGATGGAAGCAGAGGAGAACGAGGTCGGCGAAGACACGGAGGACGAGCCGGATTTATCTAACTGGATGCACGCCACGGGGGACGAACTGTATCCACCATTCACCCCCACAACGATGGAGCACCCGGCACCCCCGCCGGAGGAAGGGGAGGGGGGAAGGGGGGGCTTCGAGGGGGGGATGGATGTCAGGGGTTCAGGAGAAGAGTCACAGGAGAGGCAGGAAACGGAGAGCGAGGGGGAGGAGTCGGAAGGAAATGTCAGCGACGACAGTAGTCCGAGGTCTCTGAGTCTCTCCAGTGACTCGGAGGATTCACAGAAAGGGGCCCCCATGGTCAGGGCAAGGGGGACACCTCGGGAAGAAGGGGCCAGAGGGGACTCAGAGAGTAACAGCTGGAAATCCGGACCAGCTTCCCCCCCAGAGTGCAGTAGGGGGGAGGAGTCCAAGGCATCGGGATCAGGGAGCGCGCAGGCAGAGGGAGAGCGTGAGGCAGGAGTGGCCACACCCTCGTCAGGGAGCGAGGAAACGGTCATCAGGAAAGTTAAACGCGCGCGCGCGCCAAGTTCAAATGTACAGGAGGGCGGCAAGGTGGGCAGCCCGGGTAGGGAGCCAGGTCCTAAAGCACGCCGAAGAGAGGGGGAGGAGTCAGAGGGGTCAAGCTCTGCGTCAGAAGAGTCCAGGAGGGAAGAGACACCGGGGGGTAGTAAGACCCAGAGGAAGAGAGAGAGAAGGAGGAGGTGGAGTAAGATTAGAGTCTTAAGCTGGTGCACAGGGGGCGGAGATCCAGATAGAGCTTCGCCGGTCTAAAGCTCAGACGTAGAGCTGGGACGCTGAGATTTGTAAATGGAGACTATTCTTCAATAAAGACTTTGATACTGTACTACCGGCTCGCGTTGGTCCTTGGTGAGCTGGGACCCGGAGCCAGCTCTGACACATGCATATGAGTAGAAAGAAGACGAATAAGCTTTAATTGTGCTTATTTCAATTCGCATGGTGTTTTTTTGGGTGTGCACCAGCATCACCCCCAACCAAACAAAAAAGGTGTTTTGGATTCTATCTACATAAAAAGAAGATGATAACGCTCTGATTGGGCTGATTTCAAATTGATGTTTTTGGGGTTAGAATGCACATTCACCCAAAAATCGCAGTGACATGTTTGTTATCAGCATAGGTGTTATCAGCATAGGTGTTTTGGTTCCATCGCAAAAGAAAGCTTGGATTATTCTTTCGGTGTTCATTCACTCACAAATAGCAGAGCGATGCGTAATAAGCTTAAACAAAGCCAAACAGGTTGTTTTGGGTTCCAGCTACATAGAAAGAAGCATCTTGGATTTCGCCTATTTCATGTCGTGTTCTTTGGTGTTAATGCACATTGACCCAGAAATCGCAAAGTGTATGTAATGAGACCAACATTAGAAAACACCGTTGTCAGGGGTTCAGGAGCAGAGTCACTGGAGAGGGAAGAAACAGAGAGCGAGGGAGAGGAGTCGGAAGGAAATGTCAGCGGCGACAGTAGTCCAAGATCTCTGAGTCTCTCCAGTGACTCGGAGGATTCACAGAAAGGGGCCCCCATGGTCAGGGCAAGGGGAGTGCCCAGGGGGACACCTCGGGAAGAAGGGGACTCAGAGAGTAGCAGCTGGAAATCCGGATCAGCGTCCCCCCCAGAGTGCAGTAGGGGGGAGGAGTCCAAGGCATCGGGATCAGGGAGCGCGCAGGCAGAGGGAGAACGTGAGGCAGGAGTGGCCACACCCTCGTCAGGGAGCGAGGAAACGGTCATTCGGAAAGTAAAACGCGCGCGCGCGCCAAGTTCAAATGTACAGGAGGGCGGCAAGGTGGGCAGCCCGGGTAAGGAGCCAGGTCCTAAAGCCCGCCGAAGAGAGGGGGAGGAGTCAGAGGGGTCTAGCTCCGCATCGGAAGAGTCCAGGAGGAATGAGACCCCGGGGGGTAGTAAGACCCAGAGGAAGAGAGAGAGAAGGAAGAGGTGGAGTAAGATTAGAGTTTTGAACTGGTGCACGGGGGGTGGAGATCCAGACAGAGCTTCGCCGGTCTAGAGTCCAGACGTAGGGCTGGGACGCTGAGACTTGTAAATGGAGACTATTCTTCAATAAAGACTTTGATACTGTACTATCGGCTAGCGTTGGTCCTTGGTGAGCTGGGACCCGGAGCCAGCCCTGACAGTAAGCTCTGTCTCTAATTTTAAAGTTTTGGCACCAAGAACCTCGCCACGTGAGTCGGCGCAGCGAGGACAGAGGAGGGGTGCTTACAGAGCTCACAAAACTCAGGCAAGATGACGACGGAAGAGAAGATAAAAGCCCTGCAAGAAGCGGTGACACAACTCAGCACTGAGGTAATTGCATCCAGGAAGAGAGAGGAGGAGATGGTTACCTCCTGCCGGGATCTCCAGGCCAGGTTGGACGTGCTTTCCAAAGAGGGGCAAACGGGAGCCAAGGCAGAAGGCATAGGTTTGGGGAGAAGGGGAGGAAGCCTTGTATCGCATTTCGACGGGAGTTTGCAGCAGTACCCCAACTTCAGAGCAGACCTGCTGTTTGCGCTGGATTTACTTGACAAAGACTTTAGAGATGAGAGAGAGAGAGTGGGGTTTATCCTGTCCCATTTGCATGGGGAAGCCAAGACGTGGCTGCGGAATCTATGGAGGGACAATGATCCAGCGCTCCAAGATGCGAAGGCTTTTATTAAAGCAATGGACTCATGCTTTTTATCAAAGGTAGACGTCGATATTGCCAGGAGGGACATACATGGACTTAAACAAGGCAAAGCCAGCGTGCGGCAGTACCATACTCGATTTTTCGGACTGGTTCATGCCCTGGGGTGGGAAAAAGATTCTGCGCCAGTCAGAGACCTCTTTTGGGAGGGGTTGAATGCAGATGTAAAAGCGGAGATTGGAAGAGGGGAGAGACCAAGGAGCACCCAGCAGGTAGTCCAGAGGGCTCTGGAGATCGGGGTGCATCTGGAAGAACGTCCTTGGAACAGGGAAGAAGGGCGTTGGGGAAGGGCACCAGCCAGAGCACCTCCCTTCTTTCCCAGAGAAGCAGCGCGTGCGCACTCCACACCCTCGCAGGGAGGGGGAGAAGAGCCGATGGAGATAGGAGGTGCCAGGGCTCAGTCAGCTAACAGAGCCCTAACACCGGGAGCAGCCAAAACGAAGCCTCCTAGAGGGAACAGGAAGTGCTACATCTGCGACAGTGCTCAACACATGGCGAAAGAGTGTCCCCAGAGGCTCCACAAGCACACTGCAGCCTCCGCAACAGTCGCTGAAGCAGCTGAATTGAAAACGCAGCAACAGTTAAACGACAGAGTCTGGCTGGAGGAAGAGGCACTGGGGTCCAGTCAGACAAGTCAATGAAACAATCCCCAGCACTTTTGCAACCCACAGACCCCCTCCCACCCAAACCAGTGGTGCAGCTTACAGCGTCTCTCCAACTGCCCAATGGACGCACTCTGGAGGTGCCGATCACCATTGACTCCGGCAGCAACGCTGACTTTATGGGACTGGAATTCATTCAGCAGCACAATGTACCACTGCTACCAGCCACGCTGCCCCTGAACGTTGTCACGGTGGATGGCAGAGACTTGTTAGGGGGGCAGGTGGTGCAACAGACGCAACCAATGGTGATGCGGATTGGAAATCACCGAGAAGTCATCAGCTTTAATGTCACACACCTGTCGGACACGCCGGTAGTCCTCGGCATGAGTTGGCTGCACAGGCACAGCCCAGCATTGGCGTGGTACCAACGCCAACTGACCTTCGGCTCCTCCTATTGCGCGGAACATTGCATCCTTCCTAGCCCGGAAGAAGGAGGGGACGACCCGCAGCTACAATTAGGCACGCTGCAAGCAGTGCCTCGCAAGTATGCAGCGTTTTTGGAGGTTTTCTGCGAGAAGGAAGCGGACAAGTTGCCCCCCCACAGGCCCTATGACTGCAAGATTGACCTCCTGCCAGGAGCGACGCTGCCAGCCGGGAAACTGTATTCCATGTCTGAGGATGAGCTGCAGGAGCTCAAGGAGTTCATAGACCTCAACTTGAAGCGCGGTTTCATCCGGGAGTCGAAGGCAGCGGGGGGCAGTCCTGTATTCTTTGTGAAGAAGAGAGACACGCCCCAAAAAAGACTTGTGGTAGACTTCAGAATTTTAAATTCCAGAACCAAGCCCGCGGCCTTTCCCATGCCCAAGATAGATGACCTGCTGGCGACGGCGAGGAAAGGACGCGTTTTTACAAAGTTGGATCTGCGAGGGGCGTACAACCTGATTCGCATACGGGAAGGAGACGAGTGGAAGACTGCCATGTTCACGCCCCTGGGCACATATGAATACAGAGTTATGCCCTTCGGTTTACAAAATGGCGCCCACTGTTTTCAAGCTTTCATGCATCACGTCCTGGCGGGTCTCCTCTACAAGACATGCGTCTGCTTCTTGGACGACATCCTGATATTCTCAGAATCGGAGGAGGCCCACGAAGGTGACGTCAAGGCAGTTCTGCAGAGACTGCAGGAGCATCGACTGTATGCCAAGCTGGAGAAGTGCCAGTTCGACAGGACGGAGGTGGATTTCCTAGGCTACAAGCTGTCGGACAAGGGGCTTGCCATGGACAGCGCCAAGGTTCGCGCAGTGTTGGACTGGAAGAGCCCGCGCAATCGGAAGGAGGTCCAGCGGTTTGTGGGGTTCGCCAACTTTTACCGCAAGTTCATCAAGGGGTTCGCGATGCAGACGGCGGCCATTACGGACACGCTCAGCTCTAAGAAGAAGAAGTTCATCTGGACGGAGCAAGCGGAGCAGTCCTTTCAGAACCTTAAGCGTCTCTTCTCGTCCGAAGGGCAGCTACTGCATGTGAATCCCAGCAAACCGCTGAGGGTTGAAACAGACGCCTCAGACAGAGCCGTGGGCGCCGTACTGTTGCAAGAGGACCCGCATGGGGACTGGAGACCGTGTGCCTTCTACTCTAGGAAGCTCAGCAAGTCGGAGCAAAACTACACCATCTGGGACAGGGAGTTGCTGGCCATTCATGCAGCATTCAAGGCGTGGCGGCACTTCCTCGTCGGGGCCAAGCACACCGTGCAGGTTCGCACGGATCATAAGAACCTGGAGTACTGGCGCACGGCAAGATTCCTAAACCAGCGGCACATCAGATGGGCGGAATTTTTCGCGGATTTCGACTTCAGGATAGAATACATCCCAGGCGACAACAACATCATGGCGGATGCACTGTCCAGGAAGCCGCAATACCTTGAAGAGGCGGCACCAGCAGCGGCCAAGCACATTTTCGCTCCGAAAGCGTGGGCGTGCGCTGCAGCAACCGTGGACTTGGAGGCGGTCCGTCGAGCACTGCAGGGGGACCCCTTTGCACAAGCCAAGATGGAGGAGGTGCGCAAGGGCACGGTGAAGGACGACGAGTTCCAAGTACGAGACGGATTGCTCATCCGCAGAGGAGCTCTCTATGTACCGGGAGACGACCTCCGGGCGAAGGTACTGCAGCAGTTACACGACGCACCCACCGCCGGGCACTTTGGCAAGGAGAAGACGGCAGACCTTGTTGCCAGGGATTTTTGGTGGCCCAAGATGCGGGGGGAAGTCGCGGAGTACGTCTCGAGGTGCGACACCTGCCAAAGGGCCAAATCAGTGCACAAACCTCCGGCGGGACTGCTCGAACCGCTGCAGACTCCGAGCGAACCGTGGGAGAGGGTGGCCCTGGACTTTGTCACGGATTTACCCAGCTCAAGGGGTAAAACGGCAGTGCTAGTGGTGGTGGACATGTTCACTAAAATGGCCCACTTCATTCCGTGCGCGAAGGTCGCCACGGCAGAACAGACCGCCAAACTGTTCATAGACCACGTCTTCAGAGTGCATGGACTGCCACGGTCTATCTTGTCCGACAGGGGGCGCCAGTTCATTTCGAGCTTCTGGCAGAAGCTGATGGGTTTCCTGAACGTCAAGATCAACCTAGCGTCGGCGAGACACCCGCAGACCAATGGACAAGCGGAACGCGTCAACGCCGTCATGCAGCAGTACCTGAGATGCTACGCAAATCAACAGCCGACGACATGGGTGGACTACCTGCCGCTCGCTGAGTTCGCTTACAACAACACGAAGCACGTGTCCACAGGGGTGACGCCGTTCTTCGCCAACAACGGGAGGCATCCCAGAACCTTCCCGGGATTAGAGAGACTGGGGGAGGGGGAGCCACAGGCAGCGGAAGTCTTGGCGGCGGAATTGCAGGAAGTCCACGAGCAGCTTAGGAGGCAGTTAGAGCTGGCAAAGCACGCATACAAACTGCAGGCTGACAAGCACAGGAGGGTTGGTGAAGACATACAGGTGGGAGACTGGGTGTGGTTAGCGGCCCACGCAGTGCCGACCAGATCCTTAGCTAAGAAGAAACTCGGACATAAGCAGCTAGGACCTTACCTAGTTGAGGCACAGATCAATCCGGTGGCCTTCCGGTTGACACTTCCGGAAGGATCCAGAATGCACCCAGTATTCCATAGGTCGGTGCTCACGCCCTACAAAGCACCTCACCGATTTCAGGCGCAGGGCACGGCACCAGACCAGTATAAGGAGATCCCCCCAAGGAGGGAGTCGCCAAGAAGGGAATCCATCAACCAGGTCACAGAGATTTTGGACTCGAGATGGGGGGAAGAGGGAGTAGAATATTTTCTCGCAAGGGAAGGTACCCCGGCCAGCGCCAACAGTTGGGTGCCGGACTATGCCCTGGACGAGCCTCTCCTCAAAGAGGAGTTTCATGCCTTGTTCCCACACAGGCCCATGCCAGCCGAGTATTTCGACGACTGGCTTTTCACACCCACGCTTTCTACCAGCACGTTCCAGGGATTCACCTCGGACGAAGAACCAGCATTAGACACACGTTCACCGGAGGGCTCGCCCTCGGGGTTTGCCTCAGACCGCTCGTTTTGGTGGGACAATCGAGGAGAGGAGAGGTGGCTCAGGGGCCCTTGGCAGGCAACGGACCCAGAGGGGAACGAGGGTGAGAGGGACATGGACGTGATGGGGGAGGACGTTGGGTTCGAGCATGGCGGCACGGAGATGGAAGCAGAGGAGAACGAGGTCGGCGAAGACATGGAGGACGAGCCGGATTTCTCTAACTGGATGCACGCCACGGGGGACGAACTGTATCCACCATTCACCCCCACAACGACGGAGCACCCAGCACCCCCGCCGGAGGAAGGGGAGGGGGGAAGGGGGGGCTTCGAGGGGGGGATGGATGTCAGGGGTTCAGGAGCAGAGTCACTGGAGAGGGAAGAAACAGAGAGCGAGGGAGAGGAGTCGGAAGGAAATGTCAGCGGCGACAGTAGTCCAAGATCTCTGAGTCTCTCCAGTGACTCGGAGGATTCACAGAAAGGGGCCCCCATGGTCAGGGCAAGGGGAGTGCCCAGGGGGACACCTCGGGAAGAAGGGGACTCAGAGAGTAGCAGCTGGAAATCCGGATCAGCGTCCCCCCCAGAGTGCAGTAGGGGGGAGGAGTCCAAGGCATCGGGATCAGGGAGCGCGCAGGCAGAGGGAGAACGTGAGGCAGGAGTGGCCACACCCTCGTCAGGGAGCGAGGAAACGGTCATTCGGAAAGTAAAACGCGCGCGCGCGCCAAGTTCAAATGTACAGGAGGGCGGCAAGGTGGGCAGCCCGGGTAAGGAGCCAGGTCCTAAAGCCCGCCGAAGAGAGGGGGAGGAGTCAGAGGGGTCTAGCTCCGCATCGGAAGAGTCCAGGAGGAATGAGACCCCGGGGGGTAGTAAGACCCAGAGGAAGAGAGAGAGAAGGAAGAGGTGGAGTAAGATTAGAGTTTTGAACTGGTGCACGGGGGGTGGAGATCCAGACAGAGCTTCGCCGGTCTAGAGTCCAGACGTAGGGCTGGGACGCTGAGACTTGTAAATGGAGACTATTCTTCAATAAAGACTTTGATACTGTACTATCGGCTAGCGTTGGTCCTTGGTGAGCTGGGACCCGGAGCCAGCCCTGACAACCGTCTTTTCGCTTCCATATGTATGGAAAGAAGACGAATAAGCTTTCACAGGACTTATTTCAATTCTCATGGTGTTTTTTCGGTGTGCACCAGAATTGCCCCCAAAAAGGTGTTTTGGGTTCCATCTACATAAAAGGAAGACGAATAGGCTTTGATTGAGCTTATTTCAAATTGGTGTTTTCGGGGTTACAATGCACATTCACCCAAAAATCGCAGAGTGAAATGTTTGTCATGATAAAGCTCTGATTGGGCTTATTTCCAATTGTTGGTTTTGGGGTTAGAATGCACAATCACCCCGAAATCGCAGATGCTAAATGTTTGTTATCAGTCCAAATCAAGAATAGGTGTTTTGGTTCCATCTCAATAGAAAGAAGACGAATAAGCTTTAATTCTTCTTTCGGTGTTCATTCACCCACAAACAGCAAAGCGAGGTGTAGTAAGCCAAAACAAAGCAAAACAGGTTGTTTTGGCTTCCATCTACATAGAAAGAAGAATCTTGGATGTCACGTATTTCATGTCGTGTTCTTTGGTGTAAATGCACATTGATCCAGAAATCGCACAGTGTATGTAATGAGACCAATATAACACAACACTGTCTTTTCGCTTCCATGTGCGTAGAAAGAAGAAAGAAGCTTTGATTGTGCTTATTTCAATTTGCATGGTGTTTTTTGGGTGTGCACCAGAATCAGCCCCAACCCAAGCAAAAAGGTGTTTTGGACTCTATCTACATAAAAAGAAGATGATAACGCTCTGATTGGGCTGATTTCAAATTGGTCTTTTGGGGGTTAGAATGCACATTGACCCAGAAATCGCAAAGTGTGTGTAATGAGACCAAATAAAGCATAGGTGTTTTGGTTCCATCGCAATAGAAAGCTTCGATAGTTCTTTCGGTGTTCATTCACTCACAAAGCGTGAGGCTAGGGCTTCCTCTTTTCGCCCATGCATCGGATTGATCACAGCGAAGGGAGATGGTTGTATTTTTCTACTAATTACCCATTATCCTTGTGTCTTTGGCCTGCTTTAATTGCGTTAGCTCGATTTAATTCTTAATTTTGTCCTTTGATTAAGTTTCCTCTGTGTAATAATTATTAATTTTATTTTAATTTTCCCTCTCTCCTTCTAAAATTTTTACCCTTCATTCCCACCCCCCTTAGTCCTTTAATTTTCCCCTATCCCCCCTCCCCCCCCACTGTAGCTTACCTTAACGTTCGGAGGCACTAGGCCTCTGCGAAGTGCGCCCAGCCGCAGGGGCGCAGCTGCCTAGGCCTGGCTCCTGGTTGGACGAAGGGCCTTTTTTCGGCAGCGCCTGGTACCGTGCCGCAGCGGGGGGTGCCTCCAGCTCTGCTGGGCCTTCTTAGGCTTTCCCGAGCCCCCCCCCCCGCCGATTTCCGAGGCCGGATTCGGTCTTCTTTTGTCCTTGGCGGCCCTCCTTGCGAAGCGGGGAGGCCTGGTGTCTTGCGGGGCTGCAGGGAGGCAGGCGCGGCCTAACTTGGGCCTGGGTGCAGGCCCATTGTGTTCAGCTGCCTTTCCCTGCTGCGTTTTGGCGGGAACGCCATTTTCCAGGCTTAAATTGCTCACGCAGGCCATCTAGTGGCCGTTCTGAGCATTGCAGCCTCCCTGATTTAATTATAAAGAAATACTTTAGACTGTTAACTGCGGCCACTTTGTGGACATTCTGTGCATTGCAGCCTGTTGTTTTATTTGAGTACAGGGAAGCTAATTTGCTGCCAGCTAGTGGCCAATAAAGGAAAAGGCACTTTCTGCTTAATTGTATGCTCCTTAATTGAGTAGCTTACTCTTTTATTTGGGTTCATTTTGTGATCGCCAGGTATCTGGGGTGCATTAACTTCTTTTCTCATGTTGATATTTCTCTTTTTTGGTAGCCGTCATGTCTCCGAAGAGAGTCCCAGTGCAGTCTGCCTTGACCGTTCCGCCTAAAAGAAAGAAGACGAATAAGCTTTAATCGTGCTTATTTCAATTCGCATGGTGTTTTTGGGTGTGCATCAGAATCACCCCCAACCAAACAAAAAAGGTGTTTTGGATTCTATCTACATAAAAAGAAGATGATAACGCTCTGATTGGGCTGATTTCAAATTGATGTTTTTGGGGTTAGAATGCACATTCACCCAAAAATCGCAGTGACATGTTTGTTATCAGCATAGGTGTTATCAGCATAGGTGTTTTGGTTCCATCGCAAAAGAAAGCTTGGATTATTCTTTCGGTGTTCATTCACTCACAAATAGCAGAGCGATGCGTAATAAGCTTAAACAAAGCCAAACAGGTTGTTTTGGGTTCCAGCTACATAGAAAGAAGCATCTTGGATTTCGCCTATTTCATGTCGTGTTCTTTGGTGTTAATGCACATTGACCCAGAAATCGCAAAGTGTATGTAATGAGACCAACATAAGAAAACACCGTCTTTTCGCTTCCATATGCATAGAAAGAAGACGAATAAGCTTTCCCAGGGCTTAATCAATTCTCATGGTGTTTTTTGGGTGTGCACCAGAATCGCCCCCAACCCAAGCAAAAAGGTGTTTTGGGTTCCATCTACATAAAAGGAAGACGAATAGGCTTTGATTGAGCTTATTTCAAATTGGTGTTTTCGGGGTTACAATGCACATTTACCCAAAAATCGCAGAGTGAAATGTTTGTCATGAGCCCAAATTAAACATAGGTGTCTGGGTTCCATCTCAATAAAAAGAGGACGAATAAGCTTTGATTGTTCTTTCGTTGTTCATTCACCCACAAATAGCAAAGCGAAGTTTAATCAGCCAAAACAAAGCAAAACAGGTTCTTTTGCGGTCCATCTACATCGCAAGAAGAATCATGGCTTTCGCTTATTTCAAGTCGTGTTCTTTGGTGAAAATGCACATTGACTCAGAAATCGCACAGTGTATGTACTGAAACCAACATAACAAAACACCGTCTTTTCGCTTCCCTATGAGTAGAAAGAAGACGAATAAGCTTTAATTGTGCTTATTTGAATTCGCATGGTGTTTTTTGGGTGTGCACCAGAATCACCCCCAACCAAAGCAAAAAGGTGTTTTGGGTTCCATCTTCATAAAAAGAAGATGATAACGCTCTGATTGGGCTTATTTCAAATTGGTGTTTTTGGGGTTAGAATGCACATTCACCCAAAAATTGCAGTGACATGTTTGTTATCAGCCCTAATCAAGCATAGGTGTTTTGGGTCAATCTCAATAGAAAGAGGACAAATAAGCTTTGATTTTTCTTTCGGTGTTCATTCAGCCACAAATAGCATAACGAAGTTTAATAAGTCTAAACTAGGCAAAAGAGTTTCTTTTGGGTTCCAACTACATAGAAAGAAGAATCTTGCATTTCGCTCATTTCAATTTGGGTTCTTTGGTGTTAATGCACATTCACCCAGAAAACGCAAAGTTTATGTAATGAGACCAAAATAACAAAACAGCGTCTTTTTGCTTCCCTATGCATAGAAAGAATACGAATAAGCTTTGATTGGGCTTATTTCAATTCACATGTTGTTTTTGGGTGTTCACCAGAATCAACCCAACCAAAGCAAAAAGGCCTTGTGGGTTCCATCTGCACTAAAAAAAGATGATAAAGCTCTGATTGGGCTTATTTCAAATTGGTGTTTTCATGTCGTGTTCTTTGGTGTTAATGCATATTGACCCAGAAATCGCAAAGTGTGTGTATTGAAACCAAAATATCAAAACACCGTCTTTTCACATGCATATGAGTAGAAAGAAGACGAATAAGCTTTAATTGTGCTTATTTCAATTCGCATGGTGTTTTTTTGGGTGTGCACCAGCATCACCCCCAACCAAACAAAAAAGGTGTTTTGGATTCTATCTACATAAAAAGAAGATGATAACGCTCTGATTGGGCTGATTTCAAATTGATGTTTTTGGGGTTAGAATGCACATTCACCCAAAAATCGCAGTGACATGTTTGTTATCAGCATAGGTGTTATCAGCATAGGTGTTTTGGTTCCATCGCAAAAGAAAGCTTGGATTATTCTTTCGGTGTTCATTCACTCACAAATAGCAGAGCGATGCGTAATAAGCTTAAACAAAGCCAAACAGGTTGTTTTGGGTTCCAGCTACATAGAAAGAAGCATCTTGGATTTCGCCTATTTCATGTCGTGTTCTTTGGTGTTAATGCACCTTGACCCAGAAATCGCAAAGTGTATGTAATGAGACCAACATAAGAAAACACCGTCTTTTCGCTTCCATATGTATGGAAAGAAGACGAATAAGCTTTCACAGGACTTATTTCAATTCTCATGGTGTTTTTTCGGTGTGCACCAGAATTGCCCCCAAAAAGGTGTTTTGGGTTCCATCTACATAAAAGGAAGACGAATAGGCTTTGATTGAGCTTATTTCAAATTGGTGTTTTCGGGGTTACAATGCACATTCACCCAAAAATCGCAGAGTGAAATGTTTGTCATGATAAAGCTCTGATTGGGCTTATTTCCAATTGTTGGTTTTGGGGTTAGAATGCACAATCACCCCGAAATCGCAGATGCTAAATGTTTGTTATCAGTCCAAATCAAGAATAGGTGTTTTGGTTCCATCTCAATAGAAAGAAGACGAATAAGCTTTAATTCTTCTTTCGGTGTTCATTCACCCACAAACAGCAAAGCGAGGTGTAGTAAGCCAAAACAAAGCAAAACAGGTTGTTTTGGCTTCCATCTACATAGAAAGAAGAATCTTGGATGTCACGTATTTCATGTCGTGTTCTTTGGTGTAAATGCACATTGATCCA
The DNA here is from genome assembly GCF_965153285.1 of Podarcis tiliguerta. NCBI lineage: Eukaryota > Metazoa > Chordata > Lepidosauria > Squamata > Lacertidae > Podarcis > Podarcis tiliguerta. The sequence goes on along the minus strand of NW_028148681.1, from coordinate 43,407 downwards.
GAAATCGCACAGTGTATGTAATGAGACCAACACTGTCTTTTCGCTTCCATGTGCGTAGAAAGAAGAAAGAAGCTTTGATTGTGCTTATTTCAATTTGCATGGTGTTTTTTGGGTGTGCACCACAATCAGCCCCAACCAAACAAAAAAGGTGTTTTGGACTCTATCTACATAAAAAGAAGATGATAACGCTCTGATTGGGCTGATTTCAAATTGGTCTTTTGGGGGTTAGAATGCACATTGACCCAGAAATCGCAAAGTGTGTGTAATGAGACCAAATAAAGCATAGGTGTTTTGGTTCCATCGCAATAGAAAGCTTCGATAGTTCTTTCGGTGTTCATTCACTCACAAAGCGTGAGGCTAGGGCTTCCTCTTTTCGCCCATGCATCGGATTGATCACAGCGAAGGGAGATGGTTGTATTTTTCTACTAATTACCCATTATCCTTGTGTCTTTGGCCTGCTTTAATTGCGTTAGCTCGATTTAATTCTTAATTTTGTCCTTTGATTAAGTTTCCTCTGTGTAATAATTATTAATTTTATTTTAATTTTCCCTCTCTCCTTCTAAAATTTTTACCCTTCATTCCCACCCCCCTTAGTCCTTTAATTTTCCCCTATCCCCCCTCCCCCCCCACTGTAGCTTACCTTAACGTTCGGAGGCACTAGGCCTCTGCGAAGTGCGCCCAGCCGCAGGGGCGCAGCTGCCTAGGCCTGGCTCCTGGTTGGACGAAGGGCCTTTTTTCGGCAGCGCCTGGTACCGTGCCGCAGCGGGGGGTGCCTCCAGCTCTGCTGGGCCTTCTTAGGCTTTCCCGAGCCCCCCCCCCCGCCGATTTCCGAGGCCGGATTCGGCCTTCTTTTGTCCTTGGCAGCCCTCCCTGCGAAGCGGGGAGGCCTGGTGTCTTGCGGGGCTGCAGGGAGGCAGGCGCGGCCTAACTTGGGCCTGGGTGCAGGCCCATTGTGTTCAGCTGCCTTTCCCTGCTGCGTTTTGGCGGGAACGCCATTTTCCAGGCTTAAATTGCTCACGCAGGCCATCTAGTGGCCGTTCTGAGCATTGCAGCCTCCCTGATTTAATTATAAAGAAATACTTTAGACTGTTAACTGCTGCCACTTTGTGGACATTCTGTGCATTGCAGCCTGTTGTTTTATTTGAGTACAGGGAAGCTAATTTGCTGCCAGCTAGTGGCCAATAAAGGAAAAGGCACTTTCTGCTTAATTGTATGCTCCTTAATTGAGTAGCTTACTCTTTTATTTGGGTTCATTTTGTGATCGCCAGGTATCTGGGGTGCATTAACTTCTTTTCTCATGTTGATATTTCTCTTTTTTGGTAGCCGTCATGTCTCCGAAGAGAGTCCCAGTGCAGTCTGCCTTGACCGTTCCGCCTAAAAGAAAGAAGACGAATAAGCTTTAATCGTGCTTATTTCAATTCGCATGGTGTTTTTGGGTGTGCATCAGAATCACCCCCAACCAAACAAAAAAGGTGTTTTGGATTCTATCTACATAAAAAGAAGATGATAACGCTCTGATTGGGCTGATTTCAAATTGATGTTTTTGGGGTTAGAATGCACATTCACCCAAAAATCGCAGTGACATGTTTGTTATCAGCATAGGTGTTATCAGCATAGGTGTTTTGGTTCCATCGCAAAAGAAAGCTTGGATTATTCTTTCGGTGTTCATTCACTCACAAATAGCAGAGCGATGCGTAATAAGCTTAAACAAAGCCAAACAGGTTGTTTTGGGTTCCAGCTACATAGAAAGAAGCATCTTGGATTTCGCCTATTTCATGTCGTGTTCTTTGGTGTTAATGCACATTGACCCAGAAATCGCAAAGTGTATGTAATGAGACCAACATAAGAAAACACCGTCTTTTCGCTTCCATATGCATAGAAAGAAGACGAATAAGCTTTCCCAGGGCTTAATCAATTCTCATGGTGTTTTTTGGGTGTGCACCAGAATCGCCCCCAACCCAAGCAAAAAGGTGTTTTGGGTTCCATCTACATAAAAGGAAGACGAATAGGCTTTGATTGAGCTTATTTCAAATTGGTGTTTTCGGGGTTACAATGCACATTTACCCAAAAATCGCAGAGTGAAATGTTTGTCATGAGCCCAAATTAAACATAGGTGTCTGGGTTCCATCTCAATAAAAAGAGGACGAATAAGCTTTGATTGTTCTTTCGTTGTTCATTCACCCACAAATAGCAAAGCGAAGTTTAATCAGCCAAAACAAAGCAAAACAGGTTCTTTTGCGGTCCATCTACATCGCAAGAAGAATCATGGCTTTCGCTTATTTCAAGTCGTGTTCTTTGGTGAAAATGCACATTGACTCAGAAATCGCACAGTGTATGTACTGAAACCAACATAACAAAACACCGTCTTTTCGCTTCCCTATGAGTAGAAAGAAGACGAATAAGCTTTAATTGTGCTTATTTGAATTCGCATGGTGTTTTTTGGGTGTGCACCAGAATCACCCCCAACCAAAGCAAAAAGGTGTTTTGGGTTCCATCTTCATAAAAAGAAGATGATAACGCTCTGATTGGGCTTATTTCAAATTGGTGTTTTTGGGGTTAGAATGCACATTCACCCAAAAATTGCAGTGACATGTTTGTTATCAGCCCTAATCAAGCATAGGTGTTTTGGGTCAATCTCAATAGAAAGAGGACAAATAAGCTTTGATTTTTCTTTCGGTGTTCATTCAGCCACAAATAGCATAACGAAGTTTAATAAGTCTAAACTAGGCAAAAGAGTTTCTTTTGGGTTCCAACTACATAGAAAGAAGAATCTTGCATTTCGCTCATTTCAATTTGGGTTCTTTGGTGTTAATGCACATTCACCCAGAAAACGCAAAGTTTATGTAATGAGACCAAAATAACAAAACAGCGTCTTTTTGCTTCCCTATGCATAGAAAGAATACGAATAAGCTTTGATTGGGCTTATTTCAATTCACATGTTGTTTTTGGGTGTTCACCAGAATCAACCCAACCAAAGCAAAAAGGCCTTGTGGGTTCCATCTGCACTAAAAAAAGATGATAAAGCTCTGATTGGGCTTATTTCAAATTGGTGTTTTCATGTCGTGTTCTTTGGTGTTAATGCATATTGACCCAGAAATCGCAAAGTGTGTGTATTGAAACCAAAATATCAAAACACCGTCTTTTCACATGCATATGAGTAGAAAGAAGACGAATAAGCTTTAATTGTGCTTATTTCAATTCGCATGGTGTTTTTTTGGGTGTGCACCAGCATCACCCCCAACCAAACAAAAAAGGTGTTTTGGATTCTATCTACATAAAAAGAAGATGATAACGCTCTGATTGGGCTGATTTCAAATTGATGTTTTTGGGGTTAGAATGCACATTCACCCAAAAATCGCAGTGACATGTTTGTTATCAGCATAGGTGTTATCAGCATAGGTGTTTTGGTTCCATCGCAAAAGAAAGCTTGGATTATTCTTTCGGTGTTCATTCACTCACAAATAGCAGAGCGATGCGTAATAAGCTTAAACAAAGCCAAACAGGTTGTTTTGGGTTCCAGCTACATAGAAAGAAGCATCTTGGATTTCGCCTATTTCATGTCGTGTTCTTTGGTGTTAATGCACCTTGACCCAGAAATCGCAAAGTGTATGTAATGAGACCAACATAAGAAAACACCGTCTTTTCGCTTCCATATGTATGGAAAGAAGACGAATAAGCTTTCACAGGACTTATTTCAATTCTCATGGTGTTTTTTCGGTGTGCACCATAATTGCCCCCAAAAAGGTGTTTTGGGTTCCATCTACATAAAAGGAAGACGAATAGGCTTTGATTGAGCTTATTTCAAATTGGTGTTTTCGGGGTTACAATGCACATTCACCCAAAAATCGCAGAGTGAAATGTTTGTCATGATAAAGCTCTGATTGGGCTTATTTCCAATTGTTGGTTTTGGGGTTAGAATGCACAATCACCCCGAAATCGCAGATGCTAAATGTTTGTTATCGGTTGTCAGGGGTTCAGGAGCAGAGTCACAGGAGAGGGAGGAAACGGAGAGCGAGGGGGAGGAGTCTGAAGGAAATGTCAGCGACGACAGTAGTCCGAGGTCTCTGAGTCTCTCCAGTGACTCGGAGGATTCACAGAAAGGGGCCCCCATGGTCAGGGCAAGGGGAGTGCCCAGGGGGACACCTCGGGAAGAAGGGGCCAGAGGAGACTCAGAGAGTAGCAGTTGGAAATCAGGGCCCGCGTCCCCCCCAGAGGGCAGTAGGGGGGAGGAGTCCCAGGCATCGGGATCAGGTGGAGCGCTGCCAGCGGGAGAACATGAGGCAGGATTGACCACACCTCCGTCGGGGAGTGAGGAAATGGTCATCAGGAAAGTTAAACGCGCGCGCGCGCCAAGTTCAAATGTACAGGAGGGAGGCACAGTGGGCAGTCCGGGAAGAGAGCCAGGTCCTAAAGCCCGCAGAAGAGAGCGGGAGGAGTCAGGGGGGTCGTCATCGTCAGCCTCAGAGGAATCCAGGGAGACAGGGGCCCCGGAGGGCAACAGGACCCAGAGGAGAAAGAAGAGGTGGAGTAAAGCTAGAGTCTTAAACTGGTGTACAGGGGGCGGGGACTCAGAGGGAGCTTCGCCGGTCTAAAGTTTAGACGTAGGGATGGAGCGCTGCGGCGTGGAAATGGAAACTGTACTTCAATAAAGACTTTTGTACATAAATACCAGCCAGCGTTGGTCCTCTGTGAGCTGGGACCAGGAGCCAGCCCTGACATCAGTCCAAATCAAGAATAGGTGTTTTGGTTCCATCTCAATAGAAAGAAGACGAATAAGCTTTAATTGTTCTTTCGGTGTTCATTCACCCACAAACAGCAAAGCGAGGTGTAGTAAGCCAAAACAAAGCAAAACAGGTTGTTTTGGCTTCCATCTACATAGAAAGAAGAATCTTGGATGTCACGTATTTCATGTCGTGTTCTTTGGTGTAAATGCACATTGATCCAGAAATCGCACAGTGTATGTAATGAGACCAATATAACACAACACTGTCTTTTCGCTTCCATGTGCGTAGAAAGAAGAGAAAGAAGCTTTGATTGTGCTTATTTCAATTTGCATGGTGTTTTTTGGGTGTGCACCAGAATCAGCCCCAACCCAAGCAAAAAGGTGTTTTGGACTCTATCTACATAAAAAGAAGATGATAACGCTCTGATTGGGCTGATTTCAAATTGGTCTTTTGGGGGTTAGAATGCACATTGACCCAGAAATCGCAAAGTGTGTGTAATGAGACCAAATAAAGCATAGGTGTTTTGGTTCCATCGCAATAGAAAGCTTCGATAGTTCTTTCGGTGTTCATTCACTCACAAAGCGTGAGGCTAGGGCTTCCTCTTTTCGCCCATGCATCGGATTGATCACAGCGAAGGGAGATGGTTGTATTTTTCTACTAATTACCCATTATCCTTGTGTCTTTGGCCTGCTTTAATTGCGTTAGCTCGATTTAATTCTTAATTTTGTCCTTTGATTAAGTTTCCTCTGTGTAATAATTATTAATTTTATTTTAATTTTCCCTCTCTCCTTCTAAAATTTTTACCCTTCATTCCCACCCCCCTTAGTCCTTTAATTTTCCCCTATCCCCCCTCCCCCCCCCACTGTAGCTTACCTTAACGTTCGGAGGCACTAGGCCTCTGCGAAGTGCGCCCAGCCGCAGGGGCGCAGCTGCCTAGGCCTGGCTCCTGGTTGGACGAAGGGCCTTTTTTCGGCAGCGCCTGGTACCGTGCCGCAGCGGGGGGTGCCTCCAGCTCTGCTGGGCCTTCTTAGGCTTTCCCGAGCCCCCCCCCCCGCCGATTTCCGAGGCCGGATTCGGCCTTCTTTTGTCCTTGGCGGCCCTCCCTGCGAAGCGGGGAGGCCTGGTGTCTTGCGGGGCTGCAGGGAGGCAGGCGCGGCCTAACTTGGGCCTGGGTGCAGGCCCATTGTGTTCAGCTGCCTTTCCCTGCTGCGTTTTGGCGGGAACGCCATTTTCCAGGCTTAAATTGCTCACGCAGGCCATCTAGTGGCCGTTCTGAGCATTGCAGCCTCCCTGATTTAATTATAAAGAAATACTTTAGACTGTTAACTGCTGCCACTTTGTGGACATTCTGTGCATTGCAGCCTGTTGTTTTATTTGAGTACAGGGAAGCTAATTTGCTGCCAGCTAGTGGCCAATAAAGGAAAAGGCACTTTCTGCTTAATTGTATGCTCCTTAATTGAGTAGCTTACTCTTTTATTTGGGTTCATTTTGTGATCGCCAGGTATCTGGGGTGCATTAACTTCTTTTCTCATGTTGATATTTCTCTTTTTTGGTAGCCGTCATGTCTCCGAAGAGAGTCCCAGTGCAGTCTGCCTTGACCGTTCCGCCTAAAAGAAAGAAGACGAATAAGCTTTAATCGTGCTTATTTCAATTCGCATGGTGTTTTTGGGTGTGCATCAGAATCACCCCCAACCAAACAAAAAAGGTGTTTTGGATTCTATCTACATAAAAAGAAGATGATAACGCTCTGATTGGGCTGATTTCAAATTGATGTTTTTGGGGTTAGAATGCACATTCACCCAAAAATCGCAGTGACATGTTTGTTATCAGCATAGGTGTTATCAGCATAGGTGTTTTGGTTCCATCGCAAAAGAAAGCTTGGATTATTCTTTCGGTGTTCATTCACTCACAAATAGCAGAGCGATGCGTAATAAGCTTAAACAAAGCCAAACAGGTTGTTTTGGGTTCCAGCTACATAGAAAGAAGCATCTTGGATTTCGCCTATTTCATGTCGTGTTCTTTGGTGTTAATGCACATTGACCCAGAAATCGCAAAGTGTATGTAATGAGACCAACATAAGAAAACACCGTCTTTGCGCTTCCATATGCATAGAAAGAAGACGAATAAGCTTTCACAGGGCTTAATCAATTCTCATGGTGTTTTTTGGGTGTGCACCAGAATCGCCCCCAACCCAAGCAAAAAGGTGTTTTGGGTTCCATCTACATAAAAGGAAGACGAATAGGCTTTGATTGAGCTTATTTCAAATTGGTGTTTTCGGGGTTACAATGCACATTTACCCAAAAATCGCAGAGTGAAATGTTTGTCATGAGCCCAAATTAAACATAGGTGTCTGGGTTCCATCTCAATAAAAAGGGGACGAATAAGCTTTGATTGTTCTTTCGTTGTTCATTCACCCACAAATAGCAAAGCGAACTTTAATCAGCCAAAACAAAGCAAAACAGGTTCTTTTGCGGTCCATCTACATCGCAAGAAGAATCATGGCTTTCGCTTATTTCAAGTCGTGTTCTTTGGTGAAAATGCACATTGACTCAGAAATCGCACAGTGTATGTACTGAAACCAACATAACAAAACACCGTCTTTTCGCTTCCCTATGAGTAGAAAGAAGACGAATAAGCTTTAATTGTGCTTATTTGAATTCGCATGGTGTTTTTTGGGTGTGCACCAGAATCACCCCCAACCAAAGCAAAAAGGTGTTTTGGGTTCCATCTTCATAAAAAGAAGATGATAACGCTCTGATTGGGCTTATTTCAAATTGGTGTTTTTGGGGTTAGAATGCACATTCACCCAAAAATTGCAGTGACATGTTTGTTATCAGCCCTAATCAAGCATAGGTGTTTTGGGTCAATCTCAATAGAAAGAGGACAAATAAGCTTTGATTTTTCTTTCGGTGTTCATTCAGCCACAAATAGCATAACGAAGTTTAATAAGTCTAAACTAGGCAAAAGAGTTTCTTTTGGGTTCCAACTACATAGAAAGAAGAATCTTGCATTTCGCTCATTTCAATTTGGGTTCTTTGGTGTTAATGCACATTCACCCAGAAAACGCAAAGTTTATGTAATGAGACCAAAATAACAAAACAGCGTCTTTTTGCTTCCCTATGCATAGAAAGAATACGAATAAGCTTTGATTGGGCTTATTTCAATTCACATGTTGTTTTTGGGTGTTCACCAGAATCAACCCAACCAAAGCAAAAAGGCCTTGTGGGTTCCATCTGCACTAAAAAAAGATGATAAAGCTCTGATTGGGCTTATTTCAAATTGGTGTTTTCATGTCGTGTTCTTTGGTGTTAATGCATATTGACCCAGAAATCGCAAAGTGTGTGTATTGAAACCAAAATATCAAAACACCGTCTTTTCACATGCATATGAGTAGAAAGAAGACGAATAAGCTTTAATTGTGCTTATTTCAATTCGCATGGTGTTTTTTTGGGTGTGCACCAGCATCACCCCCAACCAAACAAAAAAGGTGTTTTGGATTCTATCTACATAAAAAGAAGATGATAACGCTCTGATTGGGCTGATTTCAAATTGATGTTTTTGGGGTTAGAATGCACATTCACCCAAAAATCGCAGTGACATGTTTGTTATCAGCATAGGTGTTATCAGCATAGGTGTTTTGGTTCCATCGCAAAAGAAAGCTTGGATTATTCTTTCGGTGTTCATTCACTCACAAATAGCAGAGCGATGCGTAATAAGCTTAAACAAAGCCAAACAGGTTGTTTTGGGTTCCAGCTACATAGAAAGAAGCATCTTGGATTTCGCCTATTTCATGTCGTGTTCTTTGGTGTTAATGCACCTTGACCCAGAAATCGCAAAGTGTATGTAATGAGACCAACATAAGAAAACACCGTCTTTTCGCTTCCATATGTATGGAAAGAAGACGAATAAGCTTTCACAGGACTTATTTCAATTCTCATGGTGTTTTTTCGGTGTGCACCATAATTGCCCCCAAAAAGGTGTTTTGGGTTCCATCTACATAAAAGGAAGACGAATAGGCTTTGATTGAGCTTATTTCAAATTGGTGTTTTCGGGGTTACAATGCACATTCACCCAAAAATCGCAGAGTGAAATGTTTGTCATGATAAAGCTCTGATTGGGCTTATTTCCAATTGTTGGTTTTGGGGTTAGAATGCACAATCACCCCGAAATCGCAGATGCTAAATGTTTGTTATCAGTCCAAATCAAGAATAGGTGTTTTGGTTCCATCTCAATAGAAAGAAGACGAATAAGCTTTAATTGTTCTTTCGGTGTTCATTCACCCACAAACAGCAAAGCGAGGTGTAGTAAGCCAAAACAAAGCAAAACAGGTTGTTTTGGCTTCCATCTACATAGAAAGAAGAATCTTGGATGTCACGTATTTCATGTCGTGTTCTTTGGTGTAAATGCACATTGATCCAGAAATCGCACAGTGTATGTAATGAGACCAACACTGTCTTTTCGCTTCCATGTGCGTAGAAAGAAGAAAGAAGCTTTGATTGTGCTTATTTCAATTTGCATGGTGTTTTTTGGGTGTGCACCACAATCAGCCCCAACCAAACAAAAAAGGTGTTTTGGACTCTATCTACATAAAAAGAAGATGATAACGCTCTGATTGGGCTGATTTCAAATTGGTCTTTTGGGGGTTAGAATGCACATTGACCCAGAAATCGCAAAGTGTGTGTAATGAGACCAAATAAAGCATAGGTGTTTTGGTTCCATCGCAATAGAAAGCTTCGATAGTTCTTTCGGTGTTCATTCACTCACAAAGCGTGAGGCTAGGGCTTCCTCTTTTCGCCCATGCATCGGATTGATCACAGCGAAGGGAGATGGTTGTATTTTTCTACTAATTACCCATTATCCTTGTGTCTTTGGCCTGCTTTAATTGCGTTAGCTCGATTTAATTCTTAATTTTGTCCTTTGATTAAGTTTCCTCTGTGTAATAATTATTAATTTTATTTTAATTTTCCCTCTCTCCTTCTAAAATTTTTACCCTTCATTCCCACCCCCCTTAGTCCTTTAATTTTCCCCTATCCCCCCTCCCCCCCCACTGTAGCTTACCTTAACGTTCGGAGGCACTAGGCCTCTGCGAAGTGCGCCCAGCCGCAGGGGCGCAGCTGCCTAGGCCTGGCTCCTGGTTGGACGAAGGGCCTTTTTTCGGCAGCGCCTGGTACCGTGCCGCAGCGGGGGGTGCCTCCAGCTCTGCTGGGCCTTCTTAGGCTTTTCCGAGCCCCCCCCCCGCCGATTTCCGAGGCCGGATTCGGCCTTCTTTTGTCCTTGGCGGCCCTCCCTGCGAAGCGGGGAGGCCTGGTGTCTTGCGGGGCTGCAGGGAGGCAGGCGCGGCCTAACTTGGGCCTGGGTGCAGGCCCATTGTGTTCAGCTGCCTTTCCCTGCTGCGTTTTGGCGGGAACGCCATTTTCCAGGCTTAAATTGCTCACGCAGGCCATCTAGTGGCCGTTCTGAGCATTGCAGCCTCCCTGATTTAATTATAAAGAAATACTTTAGACTGTTAACTGCTGCCACTTTGTGGACATTCTCTGCATTGCAGCCTGTTGTTTTATTTGAGTACAGGGAAGCTAATTTGCTGCCAGCTAGTGGCCAATAAAGGAAAAGGCACTTTCTGCTTAATTGTATGCTCCTTAATTGAGTAGCTTACTCTTTTATTTGGGTTCATTTTGTGATCGCCAGGTATCTGGGGTGCATTAACTTCTTTTCTCATGTTGATATTTCTCTTTTTTGGTAGCCGTCATGTCTCCGAAGAGAGTCCCAGTGCAGTCTGCCTTGACCGTTCCGCCTAAAAGAAAGAAGACGAATAAGCTTTAATCGTGCTTATTTCAATTCGCATGGTGTTTTTGGGTGTGCATCAGAATCACCCCCAACCAAACAAAAAAGGTGTTTTGGATTCTATCTACATAAAAAGAAGATGATAACGCTCTGATTGGGCTGATTTCAAATTGATGTTTTTGGGGTTAGAATGCACATTCACCCAAAAATCGCAGTGACATGTTTGTTATCAGCATAGGTGTTATCAGCATAGGTGTTTTGGTTCCATCGCAAAAGAAAGCTTGGATTATTCTTTCGGTGTTCATTCACTCACAAATAGCAGAGCGATGCGTAATAAGCTTAAACAAAGCCAAACAGGTTGTTTTGGGTTCCAGCTACATAGAAAGAAGCATCTTGGATTTCGCCTATTTCATGTCGTGTTCTTTGGTGTTAATGCACATTGACCCAGAAATCGCAAAGTGTATGTAATGAGACCAACATAAGAAAACACCGTCTTTTCGCTTCCATATGCATAGAAAGAAGACGAATAAGCTTTCCCAGGGCTTAATCAATTCTCATGGTGTTTTTTGGGTGTACACCAGAATCGCCCCCAACCCAAGCAAAAAGGTGTTTTGGGTTCCATCTACATAAAAGGAAGACGAATAGGCTTTGCATGAGCTTATTTCAAATTGGTGTTTTCGGGGTTACAATGCACATTTACCCAAAAATCGCAGAGTGAAATGTTTGTCATGAGCCCAAATTAAACATAGGTGTCTGGGTTCCATCTCAATAAAAAGGGGATGAATAAGCTTTGATTGTTCTTTCGTTGTTCATTCACCCACAAATAGCAAAGCGAAGTTTAATCAGCCAAAACAAAGCAAAACAGGTTCTTTTGCGGTCCATCTACATCGCAAGAAGAATCATGGCTTTCGCTTATTTCAAGTCGTGTTCTTTGGTGAAAATGCACATTGACTCAGAAATCGCACAGTGTATGTACTGAAACCAACATAACAAAACACCGTCTTTTCGCTTCCCTATGAGTAGAAAGAAGACGAATAAGCTTTAATTGTGCTTATTTGAATTCGCATGGTGTTTTTTGGGTGTGCACCAGAATCACCCCCAACCAAAGCAAAAAGGTGTTTTGGGTTCCATCTTCATAAAAAGAAGATGATAACGCTCTGATTGGGCTTATTTCAAATTGGTGTTTTTGGGGTTAGAATGCACATTCACCCAAAAATTGCAGTGACATGTTTGTTATCAGCCCTAATCAAGCATAGGTGTTTTGGGTCAATCTCAATAGAAAGAGGACAAATAAGCTTTGATTTTTCTTTCGGTGTTCATTCAGCCACAAATAGCATAACGAAGTTTAATAAGTCTAAACTAGGCAAAAGAGTTTCTTTTGGGTTCCAACTACATAGAAAGAAGAATCTTGCATTTCGCTCATTTCAATTTGGGTTCTTTGGTGTTAATGCACATTCACCCAGAAAACGCAAAGTTTATGTAATGAGACCAAAATAACAAAACAGCGTCTTTTTGCTTCCCTATGCATAGAAAGAATACGAATAAGCTTTGATTGGGCTTATTTCAATTCACATGTTGTTTTTGGGTGTTCACCAGAATCAACCCAACCAAAGCAAAAAGGCCTTGTGGGTTCCATCTGCACTAAAAAAAGATGATAAAGCTCTGATTGGGCTTATTTCAAATTGGTGTTTTCATGTCGTGTTCTTAACACCAAAGAACACGACATGAAAACACCAATTTGAAATAAGCCCAATCAGAGCTTTATCATCTTTTTTTAGTGCAGATGGAACCCACAAGGCCTTTTTGCTTTGGTTGGGTTGATTCTGGTGAACACCCAAAAACAACATGTGAATTGAATGCATATTGACCCAGAAATCGCAAAGTGTGTGTATTGAAACCAAACTATCAAAACACCGTCTTTTCACATGCATATGAGTAGAAAGAAGACGAATAAGCTTTAATTGTGCTTATTTCAATTCGCATGGTGTTTTTTTGGGTGTGCACCAGCATCACCCCCAACCAAACAAAAAAGGTGTTTTGGATTCTATCTACATAAAAAGAAGATGATAACGCTCTGATTGGGCTGATTTCAAATTGATGTTTTTGGGGTTAGAATGCACATTCACCCAAAAATCGCAGTGACATGTTTGTTATCAGCATAGGTGTTATCAGCATAGGTGTTTTGGTTCCATCGCAAAAGAAAGCTTGGATTATTCTTTCGGTGTTCATTCACTCACAAATAGCAGAGCGATGCGTAATAAGCTTAAACAAAGCCAAACAGGTTGTTTTGGGTTCCAGCTACATAGAAAGAAGCATCTTGGATTTCGCCTATTTCATGTCGTGTTCTTTGGTGTTAATGCACCTTGACCCAGAAATCGCAAAGTGTATGTAATGAGACCAACATAAGAAAACACCGTCTTTTCGCTTCCATATGTATGGAAAGAAGACGAATAAGCTTTCACAGGACTTATTTCAATTCTCATGGTGTTTTTTCGGTGTGCACCATAATTGCCCCCAAAAAGGTGTTTTGGGTTCCATCTACATAAAAGGAAGACGAATAGGCTTTGATTGAGCTTATTTCAAATTGGTGTTTTCGGGGTTACAATGCACATTCACCCAAAAATCGCAGAGTGAAATGTTTGTCATGATAAAGCTCTGATTGGGCTTATTTCCAATTGTTGGTTTTGGGGTTAGAATGCACAATCACCCCGAAATCGCAGATGCTAAATGTTTGTTATCAGTCCAAATCAAGAATAGGTGTTTTGGTTCCATCTCAATAGAAAGAAGACGAATAAGCTTTAATTGTTCTTTCGGTGTTCATTCACCCACAAACAGCAAAGCGAGGTGTAGTAAGCCAAAACAAAGCAAAACAGGTTGTTTTGGCTTCCATCTACATAGAAAGAAGAATCTTGGATGTCACGTATTTCATGTCGTGTTCTTTGGTGTAAATGCACATTGATCCAGAAATCGCACAGTGTATGTAATGAGACCAATATAACACAACACTGTCTTTTCGCTTCCATGTGCGTAGAAAGAAGAGAAAGAAGCTTTGATTGTGCTTATTTCAATTTGCATGGTGTTTTTTGGGTGTGCACCAGAATCAGCCCCAACCCAAGCAAAAAGGTGTTTTGGACTCTATCTACATAAAAAGAAGATGATAACGCTCTGATTGGGCTGATTTCAAATTGGTCTTTTGGGGGTTAGAATGCACATTGACCCAGAAATCGCAAAGTGTGTGTAATGAGACCAAATAAAGCATAGGTGTTTTGGTTCCATCGCAATAGAAAGCTTCGATAGTTCTTTCGGTGTTCATTCACTCACAAAGCGTGAGGCTAGGGCTTCCTCTTTTCGCCCATGCATCGGATTGATCACAGCGAAGGGAGATGGTTGTATTTTTCTACTAATTACCCATTATCCTTGTGTCTTTGGCCTGCTTTAATTGCGTTAGCTCGATTTAATTCTTAATTTTGTCCTTTGATTAAGTTTCCTCTGTGTAATAATTATTAATTTTATTTTAATTTTCCCTCTCTCCTTCTAAAATTTTTACCCTTCATTCCCACCCCCCTTAGTCCTTTAATTTTCCCCTATCCCCCCTCCCCCCCCCACTGTAGCTTACCTTAACGTTCGGAGGCACTAGGCCTCTGCGAAGTGCGCCCAGCCGCAGGGGCGCAGCTGCCTAGGCCTGGCTCCTGGTTGGACGAAGGGCCTTTTTTCGGCAGCGCCTGGTACCGTGCCGCAGCGGGGGGTGCCTCCAGCTCTGCTGGGCCTTCTTAGGCTTTCCCGAGCCCCCCCCCCGCCGATTTCCGAGGCCGGATTCGGCCTTCTTTTGTCCTTGGCGGCCCTCCCTGCGAAGCGGGGAGGCCTGGTGTCTTGCGGGGCTGCAGGGAGGCAGGCGCGGCCTAACTTGGGCCTGGGTGCAGGCCCATTGTGTTCAGCTGCCTTTCCCTGCTGCGTTTTGGCGGGAACGCCATTTTCCAGGCTTAAATTGCTCACGCAGGCCATCTAGTGGCCGTTCTGAGCATTGCAGCCTCCCTGATTTAATTATAAAGAAATACTTTAGACTGTTAACTGCTGCCACTTTGTGGACATTCTGTGCATTGCAGCCTGTTGTTTTATTTGAGTACAGGGAAGCTAATTTGCTGCCAGCTAGTGGCCAATAAAGGAAAAGGCACTTTCTGCTTAATTGTATGCTCCTTAATTGAGTAGCTTACTCTTTTATTTGGGTTCATTTTGTGATCGCCAGGTATCTGGGGTGCATTAACTTCTTTTCTCATGTTGATATTTCTCTTTTTTGGTAGCCGTCATGTCTCCGAAGAGAGTCCCAGTGCAGTCTGCCTTGACCGTTCCGCCTAAAAGAAAGAAGACGAATAAGCTTTAATCGTGCTTATTTCAATTCGCATGGTGTTTTTGGGTGTGCATCAGAATCACCCCCAACCAAACAAAAAAGGTGTTTTGGATTCTATCTACATAAAAAGAAGATGATAACGCTCTGATTGGGCTGATTTCAAATTGATGTTTTTGGGGTTAGAATGCACATTCACCCAAAAATCGCAGTGACATGTTTGTTATCAGCATAGGTGTTATCAGCATAGGTGTTTTGGTTCCATCGCAAAAGAAAGCTTGGATTATTCTTTCGGTGTTCATTCACTCACAAATAGCAGAGCGATGCGTAATAAGCTTAAACAAAGCCAAACAGGTTGTTTTGGGTTCCAGCTACATAGAAAGAAGCATCTTGGATTTCGCCTATTTCATGTCGTGTTCTTTGGTGTTAATGCACATTGACCCAGAAATCGCAAAGTGTATGTAATGAGACCAACATAAGAAAACACCGTCTTTGCGCTTCCATATGCATAGAAAGAAGACGAATAAGCTTTCACAGGGCTTAATCAATTCTCATGGTGTTTTTTGGGTGTGCACCAGAATCGCCCCCAACCCAAGCAAAAAGGTGTTTTGGGTTCCATCTACATAAAAGGAAGACGAATAGGCTTTGATTGAGCTTATTTCAAATTGGTGTTTTCGGGGTTACAATGCACATTTACCCAAAAATCGCAGAGTGAAATGTTTGTCATGAGCCCAAATTAAACATAGGTGTCTGGGTTCCATCTCAATAAAAAGGGGACGAATAAGCTTTGATTGTTCTTTCGTTGTTCATTCACCCACAAATAGCAAAGCGAACTTTAATCAGCCAAAACAAAGCAAAACAGGTTCTTTTGCGGTCCATCTACATCGCAAGAAGAATCATGGCTTTCGCTTATTTCAAGTCGTGTTCTTTGGTGAAAATGCACATTGACTCAGAAATCGCACAGTGTATGTACTGAAACCAACATAACAAAACACCGTCTTTTCGCTTCCCTATGAGTAGAAAGAAGACGAATAAGCTTTAATTGTGCTTATTTGAATTCGCATGGTGTTTTTTGGGTGTGCACCAGAATCACCCCCAACCAAAGCAAAAAGGTGTTTTGGGTTCCATCTTCATAAAAAGAAGATGATAACGCTCTGATTGGGCTTATTTCAAATTGGTGTTTTTGGGGTTAGAATGCACATTCACCCAAAAATTGCAGTGACGTGTTTGTTATCAGCCCTAATCAAGCATAGGTGTTTTGGGTCAATCTCAATAGAAAGAGGACAAATAAGCTTTGATTTTTCTTTCGGTGTTCATTCAGCCACAAATAGCATAACGAAGTTTAATAAGTCTAAACTAGGCAAAAGAGTTTCTTTTGGGTTCCAACTACATAGAAAGAAGAATCTTGCATTTCGCTCATTTCAATTTGGGTTCTTTGGTGTTAATGCACATTCACCCAGAAAACGCAAAGTTTATGTAATGAGACCAAAATAACAAAACAGCGTCTTTTTGCTTCCCTATGCATAGAAAGAATACGAATAAGCTTTGATTGGGCTTATTTCAATTCACATGTTGTTTTTGGGTGTTCACCAGAATCAACCCAACCAAAGCAAAAAGGCCTTGTGGGTTCCATCTGCACTAAAAAAAGATGATAAAGCTCTGATTGGGCTTATTTCAAATTGGTGTTTTCATGTCGTGTTCTTTGGTGTTAATGCATATTGACCCAGAAATCGCAAAGTGTGTGTATTGAAACCAAAATATCAAAACACCGTCTTTTCACATGCATATGAGTAGAAAGAAGACGAATAAGCTTTAATTGTGCTTATTTCAATTCGCATGGTGTTTTTTTGGGTGTGCACCAGCATCACCCCCAACCAAACAAAAAAGGTGTTTTGGATTCTATCTACATAAAAAGAAGATGATAACGCTCTGATTGGGCTGATTTCAAATTGATGTTTTTGGGGTTAGAATGCACATTCACCCAAAAATCGCAGTGACATGTTTGTTATCAGCATAGGTGTTATCAGCATAGGTGTTTTGGTTCCATCGCAAAAGAAAGCTTGGATTATTCTTTCGGTGTTCATTCACTCACAAATAGCAGAGCGATGCGTAATAAGCTTAAACAAAGCCAAACAGGTTGTTTTGGGTTCCAGCTACATAGAAAGAAGCATCTTGGATTTCGCCTATTTCATGTCGTGTTCTTTGGTGTTAATGCACCTTGACCCAGAAATCGCAAAGTGTATGTAATGAGACCAACATAAGAAAACACCGTCTTTTCGCTTCCATATGTATGGAAAGAAGACGAATAAGCTTTCACAGGACTTATTTCAATTCTCATGGTGTTTTTTCGGTGTGCACCAGAATTGCCCCCAAAAAGGTGTTTTGGGTTCCATCTACATAAAAGGAAGACGAATAGGCTTTGATTGAGCTTATTTCAAATTGGTGTTTTCGGGGTTACAATGCACATTCACCCAAAAATCGCAGAGTGAAATGTTTGTCATGATAAAGCTCTGATTGGGCTTATTTCCAATTGTTGGTTTTGGGGTTAGAATGCACAATCACCCCGAAATCGCAGATGCTAAATGTTTGTTATCAGTCCAAATCAAGAATAGGTGTTTTGGTTCCATCTCAATAGAAAGAAGACGAATAAGCTTTAATTGTTCTTTCGGTGTTCATTCACCCACAAACAGCAAAGCGAGGTGTAGTAAGCCAAAACAAAGCAAAACAGGTTGTTTTGGCTTCCATCTACATAGAAAGAAGAATCTTGGATGTCACGTATTTCATGTCGTGTTCTTTGGTGTAAATGCACATTGATCCAGAAATCGCACAGTGTATGTAATGAGACCAATATAACACAACACTGTCTTTTCGCTTCCATGTGCGTAGAAAGAAGAAAGAAGCTTTGATTGTGCTTATTTCAATTTGCATGGTGTTTTTTGGGTGTGCACCAGAATCAGCCCCAACCAAACAAAAAAGGTGTTTTGGACTCTATCTACATAAAAAGAAGATGATAACGCTCTGATTGGGCTGATTTCAAATTGGTCTTTTGGGGGTTAGAATGCACATTGACCCAGAAATCGCAAAGTGTGTGTAATGAGACCAAATAAAGCATAGGTGTTTTGGTTCCATCGCAATAGAAAGCTTCGATAGTTCTTTTGGTGTTCATTCACTCACAGTGTTCTCCTTGCACGAGGCTAGGGCTTCCTCTTTTCGCCCATGCATCGGATTGATCACAGCGAAGGGAGATGGTTGTATTTTTCTACTAATTACCCATTATCCTTGTGTCTTTGGCCTGCTTTAATTGCGTTAGCTCGATTTAATTCTTAATTTTGTCCTTTGATTAAGTTTCCTCTGTGTAATAATTATTAATTTTATTTTAATTTTCCCTCTCTCCTTCTAAAATTTTTACCCTTCATTCCCACCCCCCTTAGTCCTTTAATTTTCCCCTATCCCCCCTCCCCCCCCACTGTAGCTTACCTTAACGTTCGGAGGCACTAGGCCTCTGCGAAGTGCGCCCAGCCGCAGGGGCGCAGCTGCCTAGGCCTGGCTCCTGGTTGGACGAAGGGCCTTTTTTCGGCAGCGCCTGGTACCGTGCCGCAGCGGGGGGTGCCTCCAGCCCTGCTGGGCCTTCTTAGGCTTTTCCGAGCCCCCCCCCCCCGCCGATTTCCGAGGCCGGATTCGGTCTTCTTTTGTCCTTGGCGGCCCTCCTTGCGAAGCGGGGAGGCCTGGTGTCTTGCGGGGCTGCAGGGAGGCAGGCGCGGCCTAACTTGGGCCTGGGTGCAGGCCCATTGTGTTCAGCTGCCTTTCCCTGCTGCGTTTTGGCGGGAACGCCATTTTCCAGGCTTAAATTGCTCACGCAGGCCATCTAGTGGCCGTTCTGAGGCACTGCAGCCTGTTTTATTATTGCTTTATTTAGGCTCACATTGCATTGCAGCCTCCCTGATTTAATTATAAAGAAATACTTTAGACTGTTAACTGCTGCCACTTTGTGGACATTCTGTGCATTGCAGCCTGTTGTTTTATTTGAGTACAGGGAAGCTAATTTGCTGCCAGCTAGTGGCCAATAAAGGAAAAGGCACTTTCTGCTTAATTGTATGCTCCTTAATTGAGTAGCTTACTCTTTTATTTGGGTTCATTTTGTGATCGCCAGGTATCTGGGGTGCATTAACTTCTTTTCTCATGTTGATATTTCTCTTTTTTGGTAGCCGTCATGTCTCCGAAGAGAGTCCCAGTGCAGTCTGCCTTGACCGTTCCGCCTAAAAGAAAGAAGACGAATAAGCTTTAATCGTGCTTATTTCAATTCGCATGGTGTTTTTGGGTGTGCATCAGAATCACCCCCAACCAAACAAAAAAGGTGTTTTGGATTCTATCTACATAAAAAGAAGATGATAACGCTCTGATTGGGCTGATTTCAAATTGATGTTTTTGGGGTTAGAATGCACATTCACCCAAAAATCGCAGTGACATGTTTGTTATCAGCATAGGTGTTATCAGCATAGGTGTTTTGGTTCCATCGCAAAAGAAAGCTTGGATTATTCTTTCGGTGTTCATTCACTCACAAATAGCAGAGCGATGCGTAATAAGCTTAAACAAAGCCAAACAGGTTGTTTTGGGTTCCAGCTACATAGAAAGAAGCATCTTGGATTTCGCCTATTTCATGTCGTGTTCTTTGGTGTTAATGCACATTGACCCAGAAATCGCAAAGTGTATGTAATGAGACCAACATTAGAAAACACCGTCTTTTCGCTTCCATATGTATGGAAAGAAGACGAATAAGCTTTCACAGGACTTATTTCAATTCTCATGGTGTTTTTTCGGTGTGCACCAGAATTGCCCCCAAAAAGGTGTTTTGGGTTCCATCTACATAAAAGGAAGACGAATAGGCTTTGATTGAGCTTATTTCAAATTGGTGTTTTCGGGGTTACAATGCACATTCACCCAAAAATCGCAGAGTGAAATGTTTGTCATGATAAAGCTCTGATTGGGCTTATTTCCAATTGTTGGTTTTGGGGTTAGAATGCACAATCACCCCGAAATCGCAGATGCTAAATGTTTGTTATCAGTCCAAATCAAGAATAGGTGTTTTGGTTCCATCTCAATAGAAAGAAGACGAATAAGCTTTAATTCTTCTTTCGGTGTTCATTCACCCACAAACAGCAAAGCGAGGTGTAGTAAGCCAAAACAAAGCAAAACAGGTTGTTTTGGCTTCCATCTACATAGAAAGAAGAATCTTGGATGTCACGTATTTCATGTCGTGTTCTTTGGTGTAAATGCACATTGATCCAGAAATCGCACAGTGTATGTAATGAGACCAATATAACACAACACTGTCTTTTCGCTTCCATGTGCGTAGAAAGAAGAGAAAGAAGCTTTGATTGTGCTTATTTCAATTTGCATGGTGTTTTTTGGGTGTGCACCAGAATCAGCCCCAACCAAACAAAAAAGGTGTTTTGGACTCTATCTACATAAAAAGAAGATGATAACGCTCTGATTGGGCTGATTTCAAATTGGTCTTTTGGGGGTTAGAATGCACATTGACCCAGAAATCGCAAAGTGTGTGTAATGAGACCAAATAAAGCATAGGTGTTTTGGTTCCATCGCAATAGAAAGCTTCGATAGTTCTTTCGGTGTTCATTCACTCACAAAGCGTGAGGCTAGGGCTTCCTCTTTTCGCCCATGCATCGGATTGATCACAGCGAAGGGAGATGGTTGTATTTTTCTACTAATTACCCATTATCCTTGTGTCTTTGGCCTGCTTTAATTGCGTTAGCTCGATTTAATTCTTAATTTTGTCCTTTGATTAAGTTTCCTCTGTGTAATAATTATTAATTTTATTTTAATTTTCCCTCTCTCCTTCTAAAATTTTTACCCTTCATTCCCACCCCCCTTAGTCCTTTAATTTTCCCCTATCCCCCCTCCCCCCCCCCACTGTAGCTTACCTTAACGTTCGGAGGCACTAGGCCTCTGCGAAGTGCGCCCAGCCGCAGGGGCGCAGCTGCCTAGGCCTGGCTCCTGGTTGGACGAAGGGCCTTTTTTCGGCAGCGCCTGGTACCGTGCCGCAGCGGGGGGTGCCTCCAGCCCTGCTGGGCCTTCTTAGGCTTTCCCGAGCCCCCCCCCCGCCGATTTCCGAGGCCGGATTCGGCCTTCTTTTGTCCTTGGCAGCCCTCCCTGCGAAGCGGGGAGGCCTGGTGTCTTGCGGGGCTGCAGGGAGGCAGGCGCGGCCTAACTTGGGCCTGGGTGCAGGCCCATTGTGTTCAGCTGCCTTTCCCTGCTGCGTTTTGGCGGGAACGCCATTTTCCAGGCTTAAATTGCTCACGCAGGCCATCTAGTGGCCGTTCTGAGCATTGCAGCCTCCCTGATTTAATTATAAAGAAATACTTTAGACTGTTAACTGCTGCCACTTTGTGGACATTCTGTGCATTGCAGCCTGTTGTTTTATTTGAGTACAGGGAAGCTAATTTGCTGCCAGCTAGTGGCCAATAAAGGAAAAGGCACTTTCTGCTTAATTGTATGCTCCTTAATTGAGTAGCTTACTCTTTTATTTGGGTTCATTTTGTGATCGCCAGGTATCTGGGGTGCATTAACTTCTTTTCTCATGTTGATATTTCTCTTTTTTGGTAGCCGTCATGTCTCCGAAGAGAGTCCCAGTGCAGTCTGCCTTGACCGTTCCGCCTAAAAGAAAGAAGACAAATAAGCTTTAATCGTGCTTATTTCAATTCGCATGGTGTTTTTGGGTGTGCATCAGAATCACCCCCAACCAAACAAAAAAGGTGTTTTGGATTCTATCTACATAAAAAGAAGATGATAACGCTCTGATTGGGCTGATTTCAAATTGATGTTTTTGGGGTTAGAATGCACATTCACCCAAAAATCGCAGTGACATGTTTGTTATCAGCATAGGTGTTATCAGCATAGGTGTTTTGGTTCCATCGCAAAAGAAAGCTTGGATTATTCTTTCGGTGTTCATTCACTCACAAATAGCAGAGCGATGCGTAATAAGCTTAAACAAAGCCAAACAGGTTGTTTTGGGTTCCAGCTACATAGAAAGAAGCATCTTGGATTTCGCCTATTTCATGTCGTGTTCTTTGGTGTTAATGCACATTGACCCAGAAATCGCAAAGTGTATGTAATGAGACCAACATAAGAAAACACCGTCTTTTCGCTTCCATATGCATAGAAAGAAGACGAATAAGCTTTCACAGGGCTTAATCAATTCTCATGGTGTTTTTTGGGTGTGCACCAGAATCGCCCCCAACCCAAGCAAAAAGGTGTTTTGGGTTCCATCTACATAAAAGGAAGACGAATAGGCTTTGATTGAGCTTATTTCAAATTGGTGTTTTCGGGGTTACAATGCACATTTACCCAAAAATCGCAGAGTGAAATGTTTGTCATGAGCCCAAATTAAACATAGGTGTCTGGGTTCCATCTCAATAAAAAGGGGACGAATAAGCTTTGATTGTTCTTTCGTTGTTCATTCACCCACAAATAGCAAAGCGAACTTTAATCAGCCAAAACAAAGCAAAACAGGTTCTTTTGCGGTCCATCTACATCGCAAGAAGAATCATGGCTTTCGCTTATTTCAAGTCGTGTTCTTTGGTGAAAATGCACATTGACTCAGAAATCGCACAGTGTATGTACTGAAACCAACATAACAAAACACCGTCTTTTCGCTTCCCTATGAGTAGAAAGAAGACGAATAAGCTTTAATTGTGCTTATTTGAATTCGCATGGTGTTTTTTGGGTGTGCACCAGAATCACCCCCAACCAAAGCAAAAAGGTGTTTTGGGTTCCATCTTCATAAAAAGAAGATGATAACGCTCTGATTGGGCTTATTTCAAATTGGTGTTTTTGGGGTTAGAATGCACATTCACCCAAAAATTGCAGTGACATGTTTGTTATCAGCCCTAATCAAGCATAGGTGTTTTGGGTCAATCTCAATAGAAAGAGGACAAATAAGCTTTGATTTTTCTTTCGGTGTTCATTCAGCCACAAATAGCATAACGAAGTTTAATAAGTCTAAACTAGGCAAAAGAGTTTCTTTTGGGTTCCAACTACATAGAAAGAAGAATCTTGCATTTCGCTCATTTCAATTTGGGTTCTTTGGTGTTAATGCACATTCACCCAGAAAACGCAAAGTTTATGTAATGAGACCAAAATAACAAAACAGCGTTGTCAGGGCTGGCTCCGGGTCCCAGCTCACCAAGGACCAACGCTAGCCGATAGTACAGTATCAAAGTCTTTATTGAAGAATAGTCTCCATTTACAAGTCTCAGCGTCCCAGCCCTACGTCTGGACTCTAGACCGGCGAAGCTCTGTCTGGATCTCCACCCCCCGTGCACCAGTTCAAGACTCTAATCTTACTCCACCTCTTCCTTCTCTCTCTCTTCCTCTGGGTCTTACTACCCCCCGGGGTCTCATTCCTCCTGGACTCTTCCGATGCGGAGCTAGACCCCTCTGACTCCTCCCCCTCTCTTCGGCGGGCTTTAGGACCTGGCTCCTTACCCGGGCTGCCCACCTTGCCGCCCTCCTGTACATTTGAACTTGGCGCGCGCGCGCGTTTTACTTTCCGGATGACCGTTTCCTCGCTCCCTGACGAGGGTGTGGCCACTCCTGCCTCACGTTCTCCCTCTGCCTGCGCGCTCCCTGATCCCGATGCCTTGGACTCCTCCCCCCTACTGCACTCTGGGGGGGACGCTGGTCCGGATTTCCAGCTGCTACTCTCTGAGTCCCCTTCTTCCCGAGGTGTCCCCCTGGGCACTCCCCTTGCCCTGACCATGGGGGCCCCTTTCTGTGAATCCTCCGAGTCACTGGAGAGACTCAGAGATCTTGGACTACTGTCGCCGCTGACATTTCCTTCCGACTCCTCCCCCTCGCTCTCTGTTTCTTCCCTCTCCAGTGACTCTGCTCCTGAACCCCTGACATCCATCCCCCCCTCGAAGCCCCCCCTTCCCCCCTCCCCTTCCTCCGGCGGGAGTGCTGGGTGCTCCGTCGTTGTGGGGGTGAATGGTGGATACAGTTCGTCCCCCGTGGCGTGCATCCAGTTAGAGAAATCCGGCTCGTCCTCCATGTCTTCGCCGACCTCGTTCTCCTCTGCTTCCATCTCCGTGCCGCCATGCTCGAACCCAACGTCCTCCCCCATCACGTCCATGTCCCTCTCACCCTCGTTCCCCTCTGGGTCCGTTGCCTGCCAAGGGCCCCTCAGCCACCTCTCCTCTCCTCGATTGTCCCACCAAAACGAGCGGTCTGAGGCCGACCCCGAGGGCGAGCCCTCCGGTGAACGTGTGTCTAATGGTGGTTCTTCGTCCGAGGTAAATCCCTGGAACGTGCTGGTAGAAAGCGTGGGTGTGAAAAGCCAGTCGTCGAAATACTCGGCTGGCATGGGCCTGTGTGGGAACAAGGCATGAAACTCCTCTTTGAGGAGAGGCTCGTCCAGGGCATAGTCCGGCACCCAACTGTTGGCGCTGGCCGGGGTACCTTCCCTTGCGAGAAAATATTCTACTCCCTCTTCCCCCCATCTCGAGTCCAAAATCTCTGTGACCTGGTTGATGGGTTCCCTTCTTGGCGACTCCCTCCTTGGGGGGATCTCCTCATACCGGTCTGGTGCCGTGCCCTGCGCCTGAAATCGGTGAGGTGCTTTGTAGGGCGTGAGCACCGACCTATGGAATACTGGGTGCATTCTGGATCCTTCCGGAAGTGTCAACCGGAAGGCCACCGGATTGATCTGTGCCTCAACTAGGTAAGGTCCTAGCTGCTTATGTCCGAGTTTCTTCTTAGCTAAGGATCTGGTCGGCACTGCGTGGGCCGCTAACCACACCCAGTCTCCCACCTGTATGTCTTCACCAACCCTCCTGTGCTTGTCAGCCTGCAGTTTGTATGCGTGCTTTGCCAGCTCTAACTGCCTCCTAAGCTGATCGTGGACTTCCTGCAATTCCGCCGCCAAGACTTCCGCTGCCTGTGGCTCCCCCTCCCCCAGTCTCTCTAATCCCGGGAAGGTTCTGGGATGCCTCCCGTTGTTGGCGAAGAACGGCGTCACTCCTGTGGACACGTGCTTCGTGTTGTAAGCGAACTCAGCGAGCGGCAGGTAGTCCACCCATGTCGTCGGCTGTTGATTTGCGTAGCATCTCAGGTACTGCTGCATGACGGCGTTGACGCGTTCCGCTTGTCCATTGGTCTGCGGGTGTCTCGCCGACGCTAGGTTGATCTTGACGTTCAGGAAACCCATCAGCTTCTGCCAGAAGCTCGAAATGAACTGGCGCCCCCTGTCGGACAAGATAGACCGTGGCAGGCCATGCACTCTGAAGACGTGGTCTATGAACAGTTTGGCGGTCTGTTCTGCCGTGGCGACCTTCGCGCACGGAATGAAGTGGGCCATTTTAGTGAACATGTCCACCACCACTAGCACTGCCGTTTTACCCCTTGAGCTGGGTAAATCCGTGACAAAGTCCAGGGCCACCCTCTCCCACGGTTCGCTCGGAGTCTGCAGCGGTTCGAGCAGTCCCGCCGGAGGTTTGTGGACTGACTTGGCCCTTTGGCAGGTGTCGCACCTCGAGACGTACTCCGCGACTTCCCCCCGCATCTTGGGCCACCAAAAATCTCTGGCAACGAGTTCTGCCGTCTTCTCCTTGCCAAAGTGCCCGGCGGTGGGTGCGTCGTGTAACTGCTGCAGTACTTTCGCCCGGAGGTCGTCTCCCGGTACGTAGAGGGCCCCTCTGCGGATGAGCAATCCGTCTCGTACTTGGAACTCGTCGTCCTTCACCGTGCCCTTGTGCACCTCCTCCATCTTGGCTTGTGCAAAGGGGTCCCTCTGCAGTGCTCGACGGACCGCCTCCAAGTCCACGGTTGCTGCAGCGCACGCCCACGCTTTCGGAGCGAAAATGTGCTTGGCCGCTGCTGGTGTCGCCTCTTCGAGGTATTGCGGCTTCCTGGACAGTGCATCCGCCATGATGTTGTTGTCGCCTGGGATGTATTCTATCCTGAAGTCGAAATCCGCGAAAAATTCCGCCCATCTGATGTGCCGCTGGTTTAGGAATCTTGCCGTGCGCCAGTACTCCAGGTTCTTATGATCCGTGCGGACCTGCACGGTGTGCTTGGCCCCGACGAGGAAGTGTCGCCACGCCTTGAATGCTGCATGAATGGCCAGCAACTCCCTGTCCCAGATGGTGTAGTTTTGCTCCGACTTGCTGAGCTTCCTAGAGTAGAAGGCACACGGTCTCCAGTCCCCATGCGGGTCCTCCTGCAACAGTACGGCGCCCACGGCTCTGTCTGAGGCGTCTGTTTCAACCCTCATCGGTTTGCTGGGATTCACATGCAGTAGCTGCCCTTCGGACGAGAAGAGACGCTTAAGGTTCTGAAAGGACTGCTCCGCTTGCTCCGTCCAGATGAACTTCTTCTTCTTAGAGCTGAGCGTGTCAGTAATGGCCGCCGTCTGCATCGCGAACCCCTTGATGAACTTGCGGTAAAAGTTGGCGAACCCCACAAACCGCTGGACCTCCTTCCGATTGCGCGGGCTCTTCCAGTCCAACACTGCGCGAACCTTGGCGCTGTCCATGGCAAGCCCCTTGTCCGACAGCTTGTAGCCTAGGAAATCCACCTCCGTCCTGTCGAACTGGCACTTCTCCAGCTTGGCATACAGCCGATGCTCCTGCAGTCTCTGCAGAACTGCCTTGACGTCACCTTCGTGGGCCTCCTCCGATTCTGAGAATATCAGGATGTCGTCCAAGAAGCAGACGCATGTCTTGTAGAGGAGACCCGCCAGGACGTGATGCATGAAAGCTTGAAAACAGTGGGCGCCATTTTGTAAACCGAAGGGCATAACTCTGTATTCATATGTGCCCAGGGGCGTGAACATGGCAGTCTTCCACTCGTCTCCTTCCCGTATGCGAATCAGGTTGTACGCCCCTCGCAGATCCAACTTTGTAAAAACGCGTCCTTTCCTCGCCGTCGCCAGCAGGTCATCTATCTTGGGCATGGGAAAGGCCGCGGGCTTGGTTCTGGAATTTAAAATTCTGAAGTCTACCACAAGTCTTTTTTGGGGCGTGTCCCTCTTCTTCACAAAGAATACAGGACTGCCCCCCGCTGCCTTCGACTCCCGGATGAAACCGCGCTTCAAGTTGAGGTCTATGAACTCCTTGAGCTCCTGCAGCTCATCCTCAGACATGGAATACAGTTTCCCGGCTGGCAGCGTCGCTCCTGGCAGGAGGTCAATCTTGCAGTCATAGGGCCTGTGGGGGGGCAGCTTGTCCGCTTCCTTCTCGCAGAAAACCTCCAAAAACGCTGCATACTTGCGAGGCACTGCTTGCAGCGTGCCTAATTGTAGCTGCGGGTCGTCCCCTCCTTCTTCCGGGCTAGGAAGGATGCAATGTTCCGCGCAATAGGAGGAGCCGAAGGTCAGTTGGCGTTGGTACCACGCCAATGCTGGGCTGTGCCTGTGCAGCCAACTCATGCCGAGGACTACCGGCGTGTCCGACAGGTGTGTGACATTAAAGCTGATGACTTCTCGGTGATTTCCAATCCGCATCACCATTGGTTGCGTTTGTTGCACCACCTGCCCCCCTAACAAGTCTCTGCCATCCACCGTGACAACGTTCAGGGGCAGCGTGGCTGGTAGCAGTGGTATATTGTGCTGCTGAATGAATTCCAGTCCCATAAAGTCAGCGTTGCTGCCGGAGTCAATGGTGATCGGCACCTCCAGAGTGCGTCCATTGGGCAGTTGGAGAGACGCTGTAAGCTGCACCACTGGTTTGGGTGGGAGGGAGTCTGTGGGTTGCAAAAGTGCTGGGGATTGTTTCATTGACTTGTCTGACTGGACCCCAGTGCCTCTTCCTCCAGCCAGACTCTGTCGTTTAACTGTTGCTGCGTTTTCAATTGAGCTGCTTCAGCGACTGTTGCGGAGGCTGCAGTGTGCTTGTGGAGCCTCTGGGGACACTCTTTCGCCATGTGTTGAGCACTGTCGCAGATGTAGCACTTCCTGTTCCCTCTAGGAGGCTTCGTTTTGGCTGCTCCCGGTGTTAGGGCTCTGTTAGCTGACTGAGCCCTGGCACCTCCTATCTCCATCGGCTCTTCTCCCCCTCCCTGCGAGGGTGTGGAGTGCGCACGCGCTGCTTCTCTGGGAAAGAAGGGAGGTGCTCTGGCTGGTGCCCTTCCCCAACGCCCTTCCTCCCTGTTGCAAGGACGTTCTTCCAGATGCACCCCGATCTCCAGAGCCCTCTGGACTACCTGCTGGGTGCTCCTTGGTCTCTCCCCTCTTCCAATCTCCGCTTTTACATCTGCATTCAACCCCTCCCAAAAGAGGTCTCTGACTGGCGCAGAATCTTTCTCCCACCCCAGGGCATGAACCAGTCCGAAAAATCGAGTATGGTACTGCCTCACGCTGGCTTTGCCTTGTTTAAGTCCATGTATGTCCCTCCTGGCAATATCGACGTCTACCTTTGATAAAAAGCATGAGTCCATTGCTTTAATAAAAGCCTTCGCATCTTGGAGCGCTGGATCATTGTCCCTCCATAGATTCCGCAGCCACGTTTTGGCTTCCCCATGCAAATGGGACAAGATAAACCCCACTCTCTCTCTCTCATCTCTAAAGTCTTTGTCAAGTAAATCCAGCGCAAACAGCAGGTCTGCTCTGAAGTTGGGGTACTGCTGCAAACTCCCGTCGAAATGCGATACAAGGCTTCCTCCCCTTCTCCCCAAACCTAATACTTCTGCCTTGGCTCCCGTTTGCCCCTCTTTGGAAAGCACGTCCAACCTGGCCTGGAGATCCCGGCAGGAGGTAACCATCTCCTCCTCTCTCTTCCTGGATGCAATTACCTCAGTGCTGAGTTGTGTCACCGCTTCTTGCAGGGCTTTTATCTTCTCTTCCGTCGTCATCTTGCCTGAGTTTTGTGAGCTCTGTAAGCACCCCTCCTCTGTCCTCGCTGCGCCGACTCACGTGGCGAGGTTCTTGGTGCCAAAACTTTAAAATTGGAGACAGAGCTTACTGTCAGGGCTGGCTCCGGGTCCCAGCTCACCAAGGACCAACGCTAGCCGATAGTACAGTATCAAAGTCTTTATTGAAGAATAGTCTCCATTTACAAGTCTCAGCGTCCCAGCCCTACGTCTGGACTCTAGACCGGCGAAGCTCTGTCTGGATCTCCACCCCCCGTGCACCAGTTCAAGACTCTAATCTTACTCCACCTCTTCCTTCTCTCTCTCTTCCTCTGGGTCTTACTACCCCCCGGGGTCTCATTCCTCCTGGACTCTTCCGATGCGGAGCTAGACCCCTCTGACTCCTCCCCCTCTCTTCGGCGGGCTTTAGGACCTGGCTCCTTACCCGGGCTGCCCACCTTGCCGCCCTCCTGTACATTTGAACTTGGCGCGCGCGCGCGTTTTACTTTCCGGATGACCGTTTCCTCGCTCCCTGACGAGGGTGTGGCCACTCCTGCCTCACGTTCTCCCTCTGCCTGCGCGCTCCCTGATCCCGATGCCTTGGACTCCTCCCCCCTACTGCACTCTGGGGGGGACGCTGGTCCGGATTTCCAGCTGCTACTCTCTGAGTCCCCTTCTTCCCGAGGTGTCCCCCTGGGCACTCCCCTTGCCCTGACCATGGGGGCCCCTTTCTGTGAATCCTCCGAGTCACTGGAGAGACTCAGAGATCTTGGACTACTGTCGCCGCTGACATTTCCTTCCGACTCCTCCCCCTCGCTCTCTGTTTCTTCCCTCTCCAGTGACTCTGCTCCTGAACCCCTGACAAGCGTCTTTTTGCTTCCCTATGCATAGAAAGAATACGAATAAGCTTTGATTGGGCTTATTTCAATTCACATGTTGTTTTTGGGTGTTCACCAGAATCAACCCAACCAAAGCAAAAAGGCCTTGTGGGTTCCATCTGCACTAAAAAAAGATGATAAAGCTCTGATTGGGCTTATTTCAAATTGGTGTTTTCATGTCGTGTTCTTTGGTGTTAATGCATATTGACCCAGAAATCGCAAAGTGTGTGTATTGAAACCAAAATATCAAAACACCGTCTTTTCACATGCATATGAGTAGAAAGAAGACGAATAAGCTTTAATTGTGCTTATTTCAATTCGCATGGTGTTTTTTTGGGTGTGCACCAGCATCACCCCCAACCAAACAAAAAAGGTGTTTTGGATTCTATCTACATAAAAAGAAGATGATAACGCTCTGATTGGGCTGATTTCAAATTGATGTTTTTGGGGTTAGAATGCACATTCACCCAAAAATCGCAGTGACATGTTTGTTATCAGCATAGGTGTTATCAGCATAGGTGTTTTGGTTCCATCGCAAAAGAAAGCTTGGATTATTCTTTCGGTGTTCATTCACTCACAAATAGCAGAGCGATGCGTAATAAGCTTAAACAAAGCCAAACAGGTTGTTTTGGGTTCCAGCTACATAGAAAGAAGCATCTTGGATTTCGCCTATTTCATGTCGTGTTCTTTGGTGTTAATGCACCTTGACCCAGAAATCGCAAAGTGTATGTAATGAGACCAACATAAGAAAACACCGTCTTTTCGCTTCCATATGTATGGAAAGAAGACGAATAAGCTTTCACAGGACTTATTTCAATTCTCATGGTGTTTTTTCGGTGTGCACCATAATTGCCCCCAAAAAGGTGTTTTGGGTTCCATCTACATAAAAGGAAGACGAATAGGCTTTGATTGAGCTTATTTCAAATTGGTGTTTTCGGGGTTACAATGCACATTCACCCAAAAATCGCAGAGTGAAATGTTTGTCATGATAAAGCTCTGATTGGGCTTATTTCCAATTGTTGGTTTTGGGGTTAGAATGCACAATCACCCCGAAATCGCAGATGCTAAATGTTTGTTATCAGTCCAAATCAAGAATAGGTGTTTTGGTTCCATCTCAATAGAAAGAAGACGAATAAGCTTTAATTCTTCTTTCGGTGTTCATTCACCCACAAACAGCAAAGCGAGGTGTAGTAAGCCAAAACAAAGCAAAACAGGTTGTTTTGGCTTCCATCTACATAGAAAGAAGAATCTTGGATGTCACGTATTTCATGTCGTGTTCTTTGGTGTAAATGCACATTGATCCAGAAATCGCACAGTGTATGTAATGAGACCAATATAACACAACACTGTCTTTTCGCTTCCATGTGCGTAGAAAGAAGAAAGAAGCTTTGATTGTGCTTATTTCAATTTGCATGGTGTTTTTTGGGTGTGCACCAGAATCAGCCCCAACCAAACAAAAAAGGTGTTTTGGACTCTATCTACATAAAAAGAAGATGATAATGCTCTGATTGGGCTGATTTCAAATTGGTCTTTTGGGGGTTAGAATGCACATTGACCCAGAAATCGCAAAGTGTGTGTAATGAGACCAAATAAAGCATAGGTGTTTTGGTTCCATCGCAATAGAAAGCTTCGATAGTTCTTTCGGTGTTCATTCACTCACAAAGTGTGTTCTCCTTGCACGAGGCTAGGGCTTCCTCTTTTCGCCCATGCATCGGATTGATCACAGCGAAGGGAGATGGTTGTATTTTTCTACTAATTACCCATTATCCTTGTGTCTTTGGCCTGCTTTAATTGCGTTAGCTCGATTTAATTCTTAATTTTGTCCTTTGATTAAGTTTCCTCTGTGTAATAATTATTAATTTTATTTTAATTTTCCCTCTCTCCTTCTAAAATTTTTACCCTTCATTCCCACCCCCCTTAGTCCTTTAATTTTCCCCTATCCCCCCTCCCCCCCCCACTGTAGCTTACCTTAACGTTCGGAGGCACTAGGCCTCTGCGAAGTGCGCCCAGCCGCAGGGGCGCAGCTGCCTAGGCCTGGCTCCTGGTTGGACGAAGGGCCTTTTTTCGGCAGCGCCTGGTACCGTGCCGCAGCGGGGGGTGCCTCCAGCTCTGCTGGGCCTTCTTAGGCTTTCCCGAGCCCCCCCCCCCCCCCGCTGATTTCCGAGGCCGGATTCGGCCTTCTTTTGTCCTTGGCGGTCCTCCCTGCGAAGCGGGGAGGCCTGGTGTCTTGCGGGGCTGCAGGGAGGCAGGCGCGGCCTAACTTGGGCCTGGGTGCAGGCCCATTGTGTTCAGCTGCCTTTCCCTGCTGCGTTTTGGCGGGAACGCCATTTTCCAGGCTTAAATTGCTCACGCAGGCCATCTAGTGGCCGTTCTGAGCATTGCAGCCTCCCTGATTTAATTATAAAGAAATACTTTAGACTGTTAACTGCTGCCACTTTGTGGACATTCTGTGCATTGCAGCCTGTTGTTTTATTTGAGTACAGGGAAGCTAATTTGCTGCCAGCTAGTGGCCAATAAAGGAAAAGGCACTTTCTGCTTAATTGTATGCTCCTTAATTGAGTAGCTTACTCTTTTATTTGGGTTCATTTTGTGATCGCCAGGTATCTGGGGTGCATTAACTTCTTTTCTCATGTTGATATTTCTCTTTTTTGGTAGCCGTCATGTCTCCGAAGAGAGTCCCAGTGCAGTCTGCCTTGACCGTTCTGCCTAAAAGAAAGAAGACGAATAAGCTTTAATCGTGCTTATTTCAATTCGCATGGTGTTTTTGGGTGTGCATCAGAATCACCCCCAACCAAACAAAAAAGGTGTTTTGGATTCTATCTACATAAAAAGAAGATGATAACGCTCTGATTGGGCTGATTTCAAATTGATGTTTTTGGGGTTAGAATGCACATTCACCCAAAAATCGCAGTGACATGTTTGTTATCAGCATAGGTGTTATCAGCATAGGTGTTTTGGTTCCATCGCAAAAGAAAGCTTGGATTATTCTTTCGGTGTTCATTCACTCACAAATAGCAGAGCGATGCGTAATAAGCTTAAACAAAGCCAAACAGGTTGTTTTGGGTTCCAGCTACATAGAAAGAAGCATCTTGGATTTCGCCTATTTCATGTCGTGTTCTTTGGTGTTAATGCACATTGACCCAGAAATCGCAAAGTGTATGTAATGAGACCAACATAAGAAAACACCGTCTTTTCGCTTCCACATGCATAGAAAGAAGACGAATAAGCTTTCACAGGGCTTAATCAATTCTCATGGTGTTTTTTGGGTGTGCACCAGAATCGCCCCCAACCCAAGCAAAAAGGTGTTTTGGGTTCCATCTACATAAAAGGAAGACGAATAGGCTTTGATTGAGCTTATTTCAAATTGGTGTTTTCGGGGTTACAATGCACATTTACCCAAAAATCGCAGAGTGAAATGTTTGTCATGAGCCCAAATTAAACATAGGTGTCTGGGTTCCATCTCAATAAAAAGGGGACGAATAAGCTTTGATTGTTCTTTCGTTGTTCATTCACCCACAAATAGCAAAGCGAACTTTAATCAGCCAAAACAAAGCAAAACAGGTTCTTTTGCGGTCCATCTACATCGCAAGAAGAATCATGGCTTTCGCTTATTTCAAGTCGTGTTCTTTGGTGAAAATGCACATTGACTCAGAAATCACACAGTGTATGTACTGAAACCAACATAACAAAACACTGTCTTTTCGCTTCCCTATGAGTAGAAAGAAGACGAATAAGCTTTAATTGTGCTTATTTGAATTCGCATGGTGTTTTTTGGGTGTGCACCAGAATCACCCCCAACCAAAGCAAAAAGGTGTTTTGGGTTCCATCTTCATAAAAAGAAGATGATAACGCTCTGATTGGGCTTATTTCAAATTGGTGTTTTTGGGGTTAGAATGCACATTCACCCAAAAATTGCAGTGACATGTTTGTTATCAGCCCTAATCAAGCATAGGTGTTTTGGGTCAATCTCAATAGAAAGAGGACAAATAAGCTTTGATTTTTCTTTCGGTGTTCATTCAGCCACAAATAGCATAACGAAGTTTAATAAGTCTAAACTAGGCAAAAGAGTTTCTTTTGGGTTCCAACTACATAGAAAGAAGAATCTTGCATTTCGCTCATTTCAATTTGGGTTCTTTGGTGTTAATGCACATTCACCCAGAAAACGCAAAGTTTATGTAATGAGACCAAAATAACAAAACAGCGTCTTTTTGCTTCCCTATGCATAGAAAGAATACGAATAAGCTTTGATTGGGCTTATTTCAATTCACATGTTGTTTTTGGGTGTTCACCAGAATCAACCCAACCAAAGCAAAAAGGCCTTGTGGGTTCCATCTGCACTAAAAAAAGATGATAAAGCTCTGATTGGGCTTATTTCAAATTGGTGTTTTCATGTCGTGTTCTTTGGTGTTAATGCATATTGACCCAGAAATCGCAAAGTGTGTGTATTGAAACCAAAATATCAAAACACCGTCTTTTCACATGCATATGAGTAGAAAGAAGACGAATAAGCTTTAATTGTGCTTATTTCAATTCGCATGGTGTTTTTTTGGGTGTGCACCAGCATCACCCCCAACCAAACAAAAAAGGTGTTTTGGATTCTATCTACATAAAAAGAAGATGATAACGCTCTGATTGGGCTGATTTCAAATTGATGTTTTTGGGGTTAGAATGCACATTCACCCAAAAATCGCAGTGACATGTTTGTTATCAGCATAGGTGTTATCAGCATAGGTGTTTTGGTTCCATCGCAAAAGAAAGCTTGGATTATTCTTTCGGTGTTCATTCACTCACAAATAGCAGAGCGATGCGTAATAAGCTTAAACAAAGCCAAACAGGTTGTTTTGGGTTCCAGCTACATAGAAAGAAGCATCTTGGATTTCGCCTATTTCATGTCGTGTTCTTTGGTGTTAATGCACCTTGACCCAGAAATCGCAAAGTGTATGTAATGAGACCAACATAAGAAAACACCGTCTTTTCGCTTCCATATGTATGGAAAGAAGACGAATAAGCTTTCACAGGACTTATTTCAATTCTCATGGTGTTTTTTCGGTGTGCACCATAATTGCCCCCAAAAAGGTGTTTTGGGTTCCATCTACATAAAAGGAAGACGAATAGGCTTTGATTGAGCTTATTTCAAATTGGTGTTTTCGGGGTTACAATGCACATTCACCCAAAAATCGCAGAGTGAAATGTTTGTCATGATAAAGCTCTGATTGGGCTTATTTCCAATTGTTGGTTTTGGGGTTAGAATGCACAATCACCCCGAAATCGCAGATGCTAAATGTTTGTTATCAGTCCAAATCAAGAATAGGTGTTTTGGTTCCATCTCAATAGAAAGAAGACGAATAAGCTTTAATTGTTCTTTCGGTGTTCATTCACCCACAAACAGCAAAGCGAGGTGTAGTAAGCCAAAACAAAGCAAAACAGGTTGTTTTGGCTTCCATCTACATAGAAAGAAGAATCTTGGATGTCACGTATTTCATGTCGTGTTCTTTGGTGTAAATGCACATTGATCCAGAAATCGCACAGTGTATGTAATGAGACCAATATAACACACTGTCTTTTCGCTTCCATGTGCGTAGAAAGAAGAAAGAAGCTTTGATTGTGCTTATTTCAATTTGCATGGTGTTTTTTGGGTGTGCACCAGAATCAGCCCCAACCAAACAAAAAAGGTGTTTTGGACTCTATCTACATAAAAAGAAGATGATAACGCTCTGATTGGGCTGATTTCAAATTGGTCTTTTGGGGGTTAGAATGCACATTGACCCAGAAATCGCAAAGTGTGTGTAATGAGACCAAATAAAGCATAGGTGTTTTGGTTCCATCGCAATAGAAAGCTTCGATAGTTCTTTCGGTGTTCATTCACTCACAAAGTGTGTTCTCCTTGCACGAGGCTAGGGCTTCCTCTTTTCGCCCATGCATCGGATTGATCACAGCGAAGGGAGATGGTTGTATTTTTCTACTAATTACCCATTATCCTTGTGTCTTTGGCCTGCTTTAATTGCGTTAGCTCGATTTAATTCTTAATTTTGTCCTTTGATTAAGTTTCCTCTGTGTAATAATTATTAATTTTATTTTAATTTTCCCTCTCTCCTTCTAAAATTTTTACCCTTCATTCCCACCCCCCTTAGTCCTTTAATTTTCCCCTATCCCCCCTCCCCCCCCACTGTAGCTTACCTTAACGTTCGGAGGCACTAGGCCTCTGCGAAGTGCGCCCAGCCGCAGGGGCGCAGCTGCCTAGGCCTGGCTCCTGGTTGGACGAAGGGCCTTTTTTCGGCAGCGCCTGGTACCGTGCCGCAGCGGGGGGTGCCTCCAGCTCTGCTGGGCCTTCTTAGGCTTTCCCGAGCCCCCCCCCCCCCGCTGATTTCCGAGGCCGGATTCGGCCTTCTTTTGTCCTTGGCGGTCCTCCCTGCGAAGCGGGGAGGCCTGGTGTCTTGCGGGGCTGCAGGGAGGCAGGCGCGGCCTAACTTGGGCCTGGGTGCAGGCCCATTGTGTTCAGCTGCCTTTCCCTGCTGCGTTTTGGCGGGAACGCCATTTTCCAGGCTTAAATTGCTCACGCAGGCCATCTAGTGGCCGTTCTGAGCATTGCAGCCTCCCTGATTTAATTATAAAGAAATACTTTAGACTCTTAACTGCTGCCACTTTGTGGACATTCTGTGCATTGCAGCCTGTTGTTTTATTTGAGTACAGGGAAGCTAATTTGCTGCCAGCTAGTGGCCAATAAAGGAAAAGGCACTTTCTGCTTAATTGTATGCTCCTTAATTGAGTAGCTTACTCTTTTATTTGGGTTCATTTTGTGATCGCCAGGTATCTGGGGTGCATTAACTTCTTTTCTCATGTTGATATTTCTCTTTTTTGGTAGCCGTCATGTCTCCGAAGAGAGTCCCAGTGCAGTCTGCCTTGACCGTTCTGCCTAAAAGAAAGAAGACGAATAAGCTTTAATCGTGCTTATTTCAATTCGCATGGTGTTTTTGGGTGTGCATCAGAATCACCCCCAACCAAACAAAAAAGGTGTTTTGGATTCTATCTACATAAAAAGAAGATGATAACGCTCTGATTGGGCTGATTTCAAATTGATGTTTTTGGGGTTAGAATGCACATTCACCCAAAAATCGCAGTGACATGTTTGTTATCAGCATAGGTGTTATCAGCATAGGTGTTTTGGTTCCATCGCAAAAGAAAGCTTGGATTATTCTTTCGGTGTTCATTCACTCACAAATAGCAGAGCGATGCGTAATAAGCTTAAACAAAGCCAAACAGGTTGTTTTGGGTTCCAGCTACATAGAAAGAAGCATCTTGGATTTCGCCTATTTCATGTCGTGTTCTTTGGTGTTAATGCACATTGACCCAGAAATCGCAAAGTGTATGTAATGAGACCAACATAAGAAAACACCGTCTTTTCGCTTCCACATGCATAGAAAGAAGACGAATAAGCTTTCACAGGGCTTAATCAATTCTCATGGTGTTTTTTGGGTGTGCACCAGAATCGCCCCCAACCCAAGCAAAAAGGTGTTTTGGGTTCCATCTACATAAAAGGAAGACGAATAGGCTTTGATTGAGCTTATTTCAAATTGGTGTTTTCGGGGTTACAATGCACATTTACCCAAAAATCGCAGAGTGAAATGTTTGTCATGAGCCCAAATTAAACATAGGTGTCTGGGTTCCATCTCAATAAAAAGGGGACGAATAAGCTTTGATTGTTCTTTCGTTGTTCATTCACCCACAAATAGCAAAGCGAACTTTAATCAGCCAAAACAAAGCAAAACAGGTTCTTTTGCGGTCCATCTACATCGCAAGAAGAATCATGGCTTTCGCTTATTTCAAGTCGTGTTCTTTGGTGAAAATGCACATTGACTCAGAAATCGCACAGTGTATGTACTGAAACCAACATAACAAAACACTGTCTTTTCGCTTCCCTATGAGTAGAAAGAAGACGAATAAGCTTTAATTGTGCTTATTTGAATTCGCATGGTGTTTTTTGGGTGTGCACCAGAATCACCCCCAACCAAAGCAAAAAGGTGTTTTGGGTTCCATCTTCATAAAAAGAAGATGATAACGCTCTGATTGGGCTTATTTCAAATTGGTGTTTTTGGGGTTAGAATGCACATTCACCCAAAAATTGCAGTGACATGTTTGTTATCAGCCCTAATCAAGCATAGGTGTTTTGGGTCAATCTCAATAGAAAGAGGACAAATAAGCTTTGATTTTTCTTTCGGTGTTCATTCAGCCACAAATAGCATAACGAAGTTTAATAAGTCTAAACTAGGCAAAAGAGTTTCTTTTGGGTTCCAACTACATAGAAAGAAGAATCTTGCATTTCGCTCATTTCAATTTGGGTTCTTTGGTGTTAATGCACATTCACCCAGAAAACGCAAAGTTTATGTAATGAGACCAAAATAACAAAACAGCGTCTTTTTGCTTCCCTATGCATAGAAAGAATACGAATAAGCTTTGATTGGGCTTATTTCAATTCACATGTTGTTTTTGGGTGTTCACCAGAATCAACCCAACCAAAGCAAAAAGGCCTTGTGGGTTCCATCTGCACTAAAAAAAGATGATAAAGCTCTGATTGGGCTTATTTCAAATTGGTGTTTTCATGTCGTGTTCTTTGGTGTTAATGCATATTGACCCAGAAATCGCAAAGTGTGTGTATTGAAACCAAAATATCAAAACACCGTCTTTTCACATGCATATGAGTAGAAAGAAGACGAATAAGCTTTAATTGTGCTTATTTCAATTCGCATGGTGTTTTTTTGGGTGTGCACCAGCATCACCCCCAACCAAACAAAAAAGGTGTTTTGGATTCTATCTACATAAAAAGAAGATGATAACGCTCTGATTGGGCTGATTTCAAATTGATGTTTTTGGGGTTAGAATGCACATTCACCCAAAAATCGCAGTGACATGTTTGTTATCAGCATAGGTGTTATCAGCATAGGTGTTTTGGTTCCATCGCAAAAGAAAGCTTGGATTATTCTTTCGGTGTTCATTCACTCACAAATAGCAGAGCGATGCGTAATAAGCTTAAACAAAGCCAAACAGGTTGTTTTGGGTTCCAGCTACATAGAAAGAAGCATCTTGGATTTCGCCTATTTCATGTCGTGTTCTTTGGTGTTAATGCACCTTGACCCAGAAATCGCAAAGTGTATGTAATGAGACCAACATAAGAAAACACCGTCTTTTCGCTTCCATATGTATGGAAAGAAGACGAATAAGCTTTCACAGGACTTATTTCAATTCTCATGGTGTTTTTTCGGTGTGCACCAGAATTGCCCCCAAAAAGGTGTTTTGGGTTCCATCTACATAAAAGGAAGACGAATAGGCTTTGATTGAGCTTATTTCAAATTGGTGTTTTCGGGGTTACAATGCACATTCACCCAAAAATCGCAGAGTGAAATGTTTGTCATGATAAAGCTCTGATTGGGCTTATTTCCAATTGTTGGTTTTGGGGTTAGAATGCACAATCACCCCGAAATCGCAGATGCTAAATGTTTGTTATCAGTCCAAATCAAGAATAGGTGTTTTGGTTCCATCTCAATAGAAAGAAGACGAATAAGCTTTAATTGTTCTTTCGGTGTTCATTCACCCACAAACAGCAAAGCGAGGTGTAGTAAGCCAAAACAAAGCAAAACAGGTTGTTTTGGCTTCCATCTACATAGAAAGAAGAATCTTGGATGTCACGTATTTCATGTCGTGTTCTTTGGTGTAAATGCACATTGATCCAGAAATCGCACAGTGTATGTAATGAGACCAATATAACACAACACTGTCTTTTCGCTTCCATGTGCGTAGAAAGAAGAAAGAAGCTTTGATTGTGCTTATTTCAATTTGCATGGTGTTTTTTGGGTGTGCACCAGAATCAGCCCCAACCAAACAAAAAAGGTGTTTTGGACTCTATCTACATAAAAAGAAGATGATAACGCTCTGATTGGGCTGATTTCAAATTGGTCTTTTGGGGGTTAGAATGCACATTGACCCAGAAATCGCAAAGTGTGTGTAATGAGACCAAATAAAGCATAGGTGTTTTGGTTCCATCGCAATAGAAAGCTTCGATAGTTCTTTCGGTGTTCATTCACTCACAAAGTGTGTTCTCCTTGCACGAGGCTAGGGCTTCCTCTTTTCGCCCATGCATCGGATTGATCACAGCGAAGGGAGATGGTTGTATTTTTCTACTAATTACCCATTATCCTTGTGTCTTTGGCCTGCTTTAATTGCGTTAGCTCGATTTAATTCTTAATTTTGTCCTTTGATTAAGTTTCCTCTGTGTAATAATTATTAATTTTATTTTAATTTTCCCTCTCTCCTTCTAAAATTTTTACCCTTCATTCCCACCCCCCTTAGTCCTTTAATTTTCCCCTATCCCCCCTCCCCCCCCACTGTAGCTTACCTTAACGTTCGGAGGCACTAGGCCTCTGCGAAGTGCGCCCAGCCGCAGGGGCGCAGCTGCCTAGGCCTGGCTCCTGGTTGGACGAAGGGCCTTTTTTCGGCAGCGCCTGGTACCGTGCCGCAGCGGGGGGTGCCTCCAGCTCTGCTGGGCCTTCTTAGGCTTTCCCGAGCCCCCCCCCCCCCCCCGCTGATTTCCGAGGCCGGATTCGGCCTTCTTTTGTCCTTGGCGGTCCTCCCTGCGAAGCGGGGAGGCCTGGTGTCTTGCGGGGCTGCAGGGAGGCAGGCGCGGCCTAACTTGGGCCTGGGTGCAGGCCCATTGTGTTCAGCTGCCTTTCCCTGCTGCGTTTTGGCGGGAACGCCATTTTCCAGGCTTAAATTGCTCACGCAGGCCATCTAGTGGCCGTTCTGAGCATTGCAGCCTCCCTGATTTAATTATAAAGAAATACTTTAGACTGTTAACTGCTGCCACTTTGTGGACATTCTGTGCATTGCAGCCTGTTGTTTTATTTGAGTACAGGGAAGCTAATTTGCTGCCAGCTAGTGGCCAATAAAGGAAAAGGCACTTTCTGCTTAATTGTATGCTCCTTAATTGAGTAGCTTACTCTTTTATTTGGGTTCGTTTTGTGATCGCCAGGTATCTGGGGTGCATTAACTTCTTTTCTCATGTTGATATTTCTCTTTTTTGGTAGCCGTCATGTCTCCGAAGAGAGTCCCAGTGCAGTCTGCCTTGACCGTTCTGCCTAAAAGAAAGAAGACGAATAAGCTTTAATCGTGCTTATTTCAATTCGCATGGTGTTTTTGGGTGTGCATCAGAATCACCCCCAACCAAACAAAAAAGGTGTTTTGGATTCTATCTACATAAAAAGAAGATGATAACGCTCTGATTGGGCTGATTTCAAATTGATGTTTTTGGGGTTAGAATGCACATTCACCCAAAAATCGCAGTGACATGTTTGTTATCAGCATAGGTGTTATCAGCATAGGTGTTTTGGTTCCATCGCAAAAGAAAGCTTGGATTATTCTTTCGGTGTTCATTCACTCACAAATAGCAGAGCGATGCGTAATAAGCTTAAACAAAGCCAAACAGGTTGTTTTGGGTTCCAGCTACATAGAAAGAAGCATCTTGGATTTCGCCTATTTCATGTCGTGTTCTTTGGTGTTAATGCACATTGACCCAGAAATCGCAAAGTGTATGAAATGAGACCAACATAAGAAAACACCGTCTTTTCGCTTCCACATGCATAGAAAGAAGACGAATAAGCTTTCACAGGGCTTAATCAATTCTCATGGTGTTTTTTGGGTGTGCACCAGAATCGCCCCCAACCCAAGCAAAAAGGTGTTTTGGGTTCCATCTACATAAAAGGAAGACGAATAGGCTTTGATTGAGCTTATTTCAAATTGGTGTTTTCGGGGTTACAATGCACATTTACCCAAAAATCGCAGAGTGAAATGTTTGTCATGAGCCCAAATTAAACATAGGTGTCTGGGTTCCATCTCAATAAAAAGGGGACGAATAAGCTTTGATTGTTCTTTCGTTGTTCATTCACCCACAAATAGCAAAGCGAACTTTAATCAGCCAAAACAAAGCAAAACAGGTTCTTTTGCGGTCCATCTACATCGCAAGAAGAATCATGGCTTTCGCTTATTTCAAGTCGTGTTCTTTGGTGAAAATGCACATTGACTCAGAAATCACACAGTGTATGTACTGAAACCAACATAACAAAACACTGTCTTTTCGCTTCCCTATGAGTAGAAAGAAGACGAATAAGCTTTAATTGTGCTTATTTGAATTCGCATGGTGTTTTTTGGGTGTGCACCAGAATCACCCCCAACCAAAGCAAAAAGGTGTTTTGGGTTCCATCTTCATAAAAAGAAGATGATAACGCTCTGATTGGGCTTATTTCAAATTGGTGTTTTTGGGGTTAGAATGCACATTCACCCAAAAATTGCAGTGACATGTTTGTTATCAGCCCTAATCAAGCATAGGTGTTTTGGGTCAATCTCAATAGAAAGAGGACAAATAAGCTTTGATTTTTCTTTCGGTGTTCATTCAGCCACAAATAGCATAACGAAGTTTAATAAGTCTAAACTAGGCAAAAGAGTTTCTTTTGGGTTCCAACTACATAGAAAGAAGAATCTTGCATTTCGCTCATTTCAATTTGGGTTCTTTGGTGTTAATGCACATTCACCCAGAAAACGCAAAGTTTATGTAATGAGACCAAAATAACAAAACAGCGTCTTTTTGCTTCCCTATGCATAGAAAGAATACGAATAAGCTTTGATTGGGCTTATTTCAATTCACATGTTGTTTTTGGGTGTTCACCAGAATCAACCCAACCAAAGCAAAAAGGCCTTGTGGGTTCCATCTGCACTAAAAAAAGATGATAAAGCTCTGATTGGGCTTATTTCAAATTGGTGTTTTCATGTCGTGTTCTTTGGTGTTAATGCATATTGACCCAGAAATCGCAAAGTGTGTGTATTGAAACCAAAATATCAAAACACCGTCTTTTCACATGCATATGAGTAGAAAGAAGACGAATAAGCTTTAATTGTGCTTATTTCAATTCGCATGGTGTTTTTTTGGGTGTGCACCAGCATCACCCCCAACCAAACAAAAAAGGTGTTTTGGATTCTATCTACATAAAAAGAAGATGATAACGCTCTGATTGGGCTGATTTCAAATTGATGTTTTTGGGGTTAGAATGCACATTCACCCAAAAATCGCAGTGACATGTTTGTTATCAGCATAGGTGTTATCAGCATAGGTGTTTTGGTTCCATCTCAAAAGAAAGCTTGGATTATTCTTTCGGTGTTCATTCACTCACAAATAGCAGAGCGATGCGTAATAAGCTTAAACAAAGCCAAACAGGTTGTTTTGGGTTCCAGCTACATAGAAAGAAGCATCTTGGATTTCGCCTATTTCATGTCGTGTTCTTTGGTGTTAATGCACCTTGACCCAGAAATCGCAAAGTGTATGTAATGAGACCAACATAAGAAAACACCGTCTTTTCGCTTCCATATGTATGGA
The DNA here is from genome assembly GCF_965153285.1 of Podarcis tiliguerta. NCBI lineage: Eukaryota > Metazoa > Chordata > Lepidosauria > Squamata > Lacertidae > Podarcis > Podarcis tiliguerta. The sequence goes on along the minus strand of NW_028148681.1, from coordinate 408 downwards.
AAGAAGACGAATAAGCTTTCACAGGACTTATTTCAATTCTCATGGTGTTTTTTCGGTGTGCACCATAATTGCCCCCAAAAAGGTGTTTTGGGTTCCATCTACATAAAAGGAAGACGAATAGGCTTTGATTGAGCTTATTTCAAATTGGTGTTTTCGGGGTTACAATGCACATTCACCCAAAAATCGCAGAGTGAAATGTTTGTCATGATAAAGCTCTGATTGGGCTTATTTCCAATTGTTGGTTTTGGGGTTAGAATGCACAATCACCCCGAAATCGCAGATGCTAAATGTTTGTTATCAGTCCAAATCAAGAATAGGTGTTTGGTTCCATCTCAATAGAAAGAAGACGAATAAGCTTTAATTGTTCTTTCGGTGTTTCACCCACAAACAGCAAAGCGAGGTGTATAA